>NW_007728832.1:24662-37883 GCF_000696425.1 Galeopterus variegatus
TTTAAAATGGCAATCCTTATGTTATATATATTTTACCACAGTAGAAAAAGAAAAGAGTTACCAGGCATGATTCTATGCTTCTCTCCCTCTTGTGAACTTTGGCAACTCATCCGGGAACCTGGACTTGTGTTCTCCAAGGAGAAGCCCAAAGCCATGTGCAGCTACTGAACACCTGATATGTGGCCAAATTGAGGTGTGCTCTCAGTGGGAAACACATACTGGATTTCAAAGACTTAGGAGGAATGAAAGAATGTATAATATCTCTATAATAATTTTTAATATTGATTCCATGATTAAAATTACTGTCGTGTTTCTTTTTACTTTTTAAAATGAGGCTCCTAAAAAATTTTTAAATTAAATATGTGGCTCATCTTTGTGGCTTGCATTATATTTTTCTAGAACAGCGCTATTCTAGACTCTCAGAGAAGAATCTGGAAGGTTATATCAATCCATTCAGTGTGTGTGTGTGTGTGTTTGTGTTAAGCCTCATGATTGAAAACTCTTCTAGGGGGCCACAGCTAAAGAGCAAACTACCTACAGATTGCCCAGGCAGGGTGACAGAAGAGGTTTTATCAAAACAGGGAGGCAAATCCACTCACTCTCACATCTTGCTCTGACTCTCTGGACCCTCCCCTGTGTAGCCCAAATCTCTGCATCTTGGGAAGTGGCTTTGATACTTTGGCTTCTCTCTGACCCTGAATCCATTCATGTGCAGTCTCAGCAGTCAGGTACCTGAGCTGTGGAAGCAGAAAGGGCTTCAGATTCCCCAAGAGGCTTTCAACAAGAGACACTCATCAGGGGAGTTGGGAGAATATCTGCTTGGCAGAAGGAAACACTGAAGGCCAGAGGGGAAGAAGCCTTTGCGTTAAATAATACTGTGCACGTGTATGAATAACTCTGGCCATAGTCTACATCAAATAAAGACAAATAAATGTGATACAGGAATGATGCCTTAGGAATTATGATTCACCCTTGGAAATTTCTGGGCAATTAGTTGTAGAGACGAAAAGGCAAAAACAAGTAGAATATAACTAAAGAGGCCACCAATTAGGAAAAATGCTAATTTATTTCAGGAGTCTTTCAAGGAGAAAAGCCAAAGAAACCAAGCAGCCAGCTGAATGTTTAAAAGAAAAATTAGAGACAAGGCAAAGAAAAATTATGATACTAGAGTAAGTAGATACATCAAAGAGTCAGAAAGATTATTAAAGATGAGAATCTAATTACAGAGCATATAGGTTTAGACTAATAATCTTTGCAAAATCATTTGGAAAGAGAGAAAAGATAATGCCAAACTTAGAAATGCCTAACTTGNTACATCAAATAAAGACAAATAAATGCGATACAGGAATGATGCCTTAGGAATTATGATTCACCCTTGGAAATTTCTGGGCAATTAGTTGTAGAGACGAAAAGGCAAAAACAAGTAGAATATAATTAAAGAGGCCACCAATTAGGAAAAATGCTAATTTATTTCAGGAGTCTTTCAAGGAGAAAAGCCAAAGAAACCAAGCAGCCAGCTGAATGTTTAAAAGAAAAATTAGAGACAAGCAAAGAAAAATTATGATACTAGAGTAAGTAGATACATCAAAGAGTCAGAAAGATTATTAAAGATGAGAATCTAATTACAGAGCAGATAGGTTTAGACTAATAATCAAAAGCTTTGCAAAATCATTTGGAAAGAGAGAAAAGATAATGCCAAACTTAGAAATGCCTAACTTGCCCAGTTACTTCATCTCCATGGGCCTCAGTTTCCCCATCTTATGAAACTAGCTGACCTCTGGGCCCCTTTCAAATCCAAATTTATGACTCTATAAAATAAATAGCTGAAAGAAGATCTTCTATTTTTTTCATTTTTATCTCAAAAATGTCAGAGGTAATTTTTGTAAAAAAAAAAAAAAAAGACAGCAAGAAAGGGAAATTAAAATCATCAATCTTACCACCTAGAGACAGCCACTGTGAATATCTGTAATGTGTATTCTCCCAAATTCATATATACACACATGTAGATTATGCTGTACAGGTTTTATTACCTTTTGTCTTGGTTTTTATGTCAGTGCCATTGTTTCGATGGCTGCTTTGTGTCCTCATCTAAATGTAGGCATCAGGGTATAACATTAGTTGCAGGGTGGGTTGTAATGCACATGTGAGTGTGTCTGGATTGGAAGAGATGAAAGAGGTTGAGAAAAAATAACATCTTTCCTTGAATGATCCCTCCCATTTGACAAAGGACCCGTTGCCTAAAAGCTTTGTAATCTACAAAGTGTTTTTACATCTTCTCTTATGACTGCCCGGCTAGCGTAGGAAACATCTAGTATGTAGGAAACATCAATACACATTAGTAAATAAAAGGAAAAATAAACAAATATGCATTATTTTATGTATTCCTGATAAAAACTGAGATTAGGTAGACCTCATTCTTATCATTTTAGAGATTTTACAGGTTGCCTCTGTTACCTTGGTGAAATCCATACTGATTTACGTAGCATTTGCACAAACCCATCTCCTTAGAGACTCCCAAACCTTCTGTAAATAAGTAGGGTAAAGACCATTAGTCCCATTAAAGGGAGGCAGAAGCTGAGGCTGAAATAGTCGGAGTCAGATAGATAGTCAGAGGGAGAGTTTGACCTCGGACCCAAATCCACGCCCCTTTCCATTGCTTCCTGACTGGGACAATGTCCTGCCCCACCTTAGTTTAAGCAGCATGCATTGTGGTGGGACAGAATCAGCAGCGTGCTGGTAAATGTCTAACATTTAGCTCTGGGAAGTGGGGGCAGCCCTGATGTGTAGAGTTGGCTGATTTCTCTGGTGCAAATACTCCTACCACAGCCGATTAGGAACCAGTGACGTGATGTGATCAGATGCAGAGATGCGCACAGTCAGCTCCTGGAGGCAGCTGGCTCCAGCACCCCTTGGATGGAATCAGCTTTCTCGCCACCTAATCATTAAGTCCGGAAGCCAGGGACTGTACCTGTTTTCTCTTTTCGCACAATGCCAGGCACAGAGACGGCAATGCACAGGCATTTAGGCTGGACGTGGATATTGGCCCTGGGCTTGCTATTTAGGTTTTCCATTGTCTTTGATCTCCTCCCCCGTCAGCCCTCTTCCCTGGACTTGAGACAGCCCTGTCACCTCTACCACTTCCCTTTCCTCCTCCACATGTGTCCTGATGGTGGCCTGGGGCAGAGTCATGAGTCTATCAAGGGAAGGGAGGACTTGGGGATCTCAGGATCTCACCAAGCTTAGAGCCTTCCTCCTGTCCCAGGGTTCCAGCACCTCACGGTTTCCCAAAACATCTGGGGTTTTGCTTCCTTAAGGGTTCATGGGAGGGACCGAGGTGAGACCCAGAAGCTGAGGCTCAACATCAGGCCTGCTGGGCCATTTCTTCAAACTGAACTGGTACAAAATCCATAAATGACTTGAAAACCTGGAAACCTGGCTGCTGGTTCTACTACTCAGGGTTATAATTCTTGGGGCTATTTTTTTCTCCTAGACATTTTACTGGAATTGCCTCCTATGGATTTTTTTTTTTTTTTTTTTTTTTTTTACCAGGTGGGGATCGAACCTTTGACCTCGGTGTTAGAACACCATGCTCTAACCAACCGAGCTAACCGGCCAGCCCTTGCTATGGATCTTAACTAGTGTTGGTCTGTGCTGATGAAAAAACTTCATTTTCTGGAGAGCAGCCTGTGCTGACCTTGACCCAAGGCACAGGAAGGTGGAGAAAAGATGAACTTGGGTGCCATCTGCTGGAGACTTCTGTTTTTGAATGATGTGGATGAAATGGATAAAACTGACAAAATAGAAATTTTATATTCTGTTCTCTGATACACAGGCGATTTTGAAAATCTCTGACAGAGAAAGGAAAAACATAAATTTAATAAAAATTAGTTAAATGCTAACTTTTGCACTACCAAAGCACGTATCAAATCTGCTATCAGACAAAATTGGTTGAATTTTAATTCCCCCCTCCCCGTCTAACCTACCCTCCCTTACAGAAAGTAGCATCCAGTAAAATAGCCAAAGACTAGCGAAGGGACCACAGGCAAGGCAACGCCTGTAAAAGTCCACCGGCCTGAAAATCAGACCCAGAGAAAGGGAGCCGTGATCCTCTGTGCAAATCAAACCCAGCCCCTTCTCTGGGACAGAGGACTGGTGAGGACGGGTGGACATGTACTTCTAGCAATCTCTAAAATCAGGTGGCTGCTAGCAAAATGGAAGCAAGAAAAGAAGTGCTAGCTGCGTGCTCCGACAAGCCCCATGCCCAGCTGCAGGGTGCTGGAGAGCGTCTCCTGCTGCTGCAGTCTGGGGCCAGTCCCCAGGATATCTGGTGACCTGGGTGGGAACAGAGCCTTCACCGGGCAAGTCCCATCTGTTTTGCCTGATCTGCTAATGCCAAGTCCGTGGCTTCATCTGCACACCAAGAACAGAGTCAACCATCGGCTCAGATGCTTTTCCCCTTTTCCTCTTTTGAGTTTTACTGCAAATTCATTTTCAGTAACTTATTTGTAGGACACTGAAACGTCATTTTATTTCACACCCAAAACATGAGACCTATCTTTACAGTGACATTACTCAGTATTTGACATTATTTAGAGCTTTTCAATAGCTGTCCTTGCTGTCATCTTAGAACCTCTGTGAAGTGGGTGGAGGGTGCTGCTTTCTCGTGCCCCAGGGGAGAAACTGAGGCCTGGTGCAGGCTGAATGCATCGTGCAGTCACCAGGGACCAGCCCCTCCAGCTCCCAGGCTGGCCTCAGTCATCCTGTGATGCTACCTCATAGGTACCCAGGGGCCACTGACTTTGTGTGGAGTGGCAGGTGGGGTCACCCTCGCCAAAGCCTAAGCCCACCCCGGACCACCTGAGCAGGTGCTCCGTGGAACTGAGGGCAGAAACGTAGGGAGAGCTGGGGGGCACTGGAGCTGAGTGCTGGTCTCATTCACCCCTTTCAATGGATATTGCAGGAGCATGTACTATGTGCCAGCTGCTGCGGGAACACGAAGCCAGACTGGATCCTGTGTTGTCCTTGGAGGGCTTTCTGTTAGATGGGGCAGGTAAGACAGGTGTACCTAACCACACAACAAAGCAGGAGATGGTCTTTATGACAAGATAGACTGTGTGGGGAGACCCCAGAGGGGGGTATCCCTTTGGCAGGTGGGAGAGGCACTGGGCAGCACTTGGGTGTTCCACTGGGAACAGTGGCTGTGAAGAGTGGTTGGAGATCAGATGCCTGCACACTCACACACATGCTCACACGCTTGTGCACATCAGCAGAGGCTCACCCCAGTCGCCCACGAACTTCAAGCTTCCTGGGGCTGCCTCGTGGGCCCAGACTTCACCTGAAATCCCACAAGACATTTTTGGTGAGATCTGCTGAGAAGTGGGTCACACAGCTACCAAAGATGCTGAAATTCATGCAGGTTTTCTTGAAACTGAGGGATGACGAAGGATTGTCTCTTCCCATTTTTCCACATTCTGGACTTGGGTTTAACTTTGCTGGGACCAGGGCTGTGGGAAGTCTGGGGCTGCCCAGGGTCACTGGCGTGTGCTCATGTGACAACTGTGCCCAGTTTCTAAAACAAAAGGTGCTGGTGGTGAATTACAGGCCTGGGAGCTGTTTCTGCTTCCTGGGGTCTCCCAATCCTCCCAGAGATGGGACAGGAGTCACAAAAATTGTTCCAGTGGTGGAATTTGTACATCTGGATGCAGGAATTCCCCCTCTGGCTCAGGCTGGAAGTCCCCATGCGTCTGACCCTTGCTTCTGCTCCTCTGATGATGACTGCTTTAACAGGCTCAGCAGAGCTTCCCCTCAAATACCAGTGAGCAATTCTTTGGGGATTGTTATTTGTTCGTTTGTGTCTGTTGTGGTTTGGGTTTGGACAGCTGGCTGCTACAGGGATCAAACCCTGGACCTTAGTGTTATCAGCATCATGCTCTAACAGACTGCTCTAATGGCCAGCCCCCCCCCCCTTTTGGGATTTTAAGATCACCAGAACCAAGAAAGTAATTTCAGGGGTTCAGAAGTGAATTGCAGGTCCCACTCTGCTCCTAAAGGTTTCACTCAAGTTAATAACACATTCTATCAGGAGGAGGAAAGTCCAACCCTTCCATGCCTGCAAAAGTTCTACCCATTGGCATCCCAATCACTTAATGATTTAATCTGGGCTTCAGGCTGGGGCCCCTAAATAGATCATGTGGGGTCCCATGGCTGCCAGGAGAGTGCTGGCCCTGAAGGTGTGTTTTGAGGTCTCCTTGGATACTTTGTGGATGTTCATTGGAGAGCAGGAGGTCAGGCTCTGGGATAGAGATTTTATTCTTACTCCTCACGTGTCCTATTTCCAACCCATAAATTAGATCAGAGGGAAAATCCAGGTTTCTTCATTCATTTGACAAACATTTGTTAAACACTTGCCCTGAGCTATGCCTTATAGTAGGCATCAGAAATACATATATGATTAGAATCCAGCCCCTGCCCTTTAAGATAAGCTACATAATAATGAAAGTGTATTTAACACGAGCTCAGAGTCCTTCAATAGTGAGGTCCCACCTCTAGTATTTAGCACTGTGTCTGAGCTTTAAGTGAAAGAGTTCGATAAAGGGTTGTTGCATGAATTGAAATGATTAAGAATGTATTTGCAACAATGGCTGTGTGTCCACTTTAGAAAAAAAAAAGGCAACGGTGTGTCATCGACAAGGCTATGGTTACATGCAAATAAAGAAATCATTGCTACTGCTTATTAAAGAAATAAAATTAAAACAGCAAAGGCACAGGGAGAGCACATTTCATTCTGCCTAGGAGAACAGGAATGTCTTCATTGGGAAGTTACCCTTCGAGCTTAGTTTTAAAAGACAAGTAGAATTCACAGAGGGATAAGGTAGAAAGGCCAGTCCTAAGGGGGGAATGACATAGGCAAAGGCTCCAAGAAGTGACAGATCATGACCTGTCTGATTGCAGATGGAAACACACGATGTGTGTGGGCAAATGGGCAGATGGAGCAGAAAATCTGGGTGAAGAAGTTTGTTTCCCTTTGCCATGCTTAGGAGTTTAAACTTTCTCCCACGGACAATGCAGAAGCATGAAAAGGTTTCAGAGCTCACTGTGCCTTGATTTCCTCATCTGTAAAATGCTGCTAGTAGTAGTAGCTATGACGTATAGTTGTGCTGGATAAATGTCAGTATCACTACTGATCAGTCATGAGGGGAAAAACAATAGAGAATCAAAGACTCAGCCAGCACCCACTAGGAGACTCACATTCTACTGAGCAGCTCACAGAGGTAGGCAAGACACCAGCTTGGCCTCAAGGAATTTGCAACAACACTCCAGCAGCTCCAAAACCCTCTTTTCAGTGGGCAGCAATTCTGTTTAATTACCTCTTTCTCTCTTTTTCTTTCCTTATGAATGAATCATCTTCCCTTGCAAGGTCTCTGCCAGTCTCTGTCTTTGCTTATGGGGTAGGGGTCAGGTCGGTTGAATGCATTATGTAGGTGGATTGGCCAGAACAGATGTCCTGAGCTGCCTTCCAGATCCACAGAGCTCCCCGCCAGGCCACCATGGCATGTGGTCTCAGTCAGTACTTGCAGAAGGTAGTTAACCACTCTGGCCAGGAAGGAAGGAAACATTGGAGGTCTCTAGGAATGTAATGCAGCCACTTCACAATCTTTGGGATACCAAGACAAACAAGCATTTCAAATGAAAGCATGTCTACTTTTGCAACAAAGCTGCACATGTCTAGGGCAGGCAAGAGGCTATATTGATGCAAATCGAATGATTAAATATAACTGTGTGTTAGAAGGAGAAAACTGATGAATGGGAACCTTTGATATCTGCTCACACCCTCAGCAGGTTAATGTGGAGCTCACACCATGGCCTGTTATATTCTCCCCCCACCGTGGTGAAAGGCCATTTCAAGGCAAATCTGCAAAAGATGTTCCCTATACCCCCCTTATGTATTATGCAACTCTCAGTCCAAGAATCAAAAGCTGCAGAGCTGTAACCTGGGCGTCCCGTCTCCCCTGCGATGGTCTTGCCTGTGCTCTGATGAGGATACACAGTTTGTAAATATAATCTGAACAGTTATTTTGAGTTTTGTGCAAGGAAATCTTAGAATGCCAGTGAAATCCAGTTTAGTTAACTTGCAGGTGTGTAACGACAGGAAGAGGAAGATAAAAGAATAGCAAACAGGTCTGTCGTACTGAATGGGCCAGGAATAGCTTTAAGCACTTTGCATGCAATTACGTGATCCTTGAAACCACCATGACAAATGAGAGAAGTGAGACAGAGAGGTTAAGAAACTTGCCCAAGATTGCACAGTGAGTCAGTCGTGGAGGCAAGCGTGAATAGTCATGTATCTGTCTTAAATTCTGATTTTTTTTTCCTTTTTGTCTTTTTTACTGGCCAGTAACAGGATTGCAACCCTCGGTGTCGCGCCCATACCGGGGACCGGCAACGGGATTGCAACCCTCAGTGTTGAATCTTAGAATGCCAGTGAAATCCAGTTTAGTTAACTTGCTGGTGTGTAACGACAGGAAGAGGAAGATAAAAGAATAGCAAACAGGTCTGTCGTACTGAATGGGCCAGGAATAGCTTTAAGCACTTTGCATGCAATTACGTGATCCTTGAAACCACCATGACAAATGAGAGAAGTGAGACAGAGAGGTTAAGAAACTTGCCCAAGATTGCACAGTGAGTCAGTGGTGGAGGCAAGCGTGAATAGTCACGTATCTGTCTTAAATTCTGATTTTGTAGTTCTAAATTTTCCTGTAAAGAAAACTGCAGGACCACATGGTTTCACTGGTGAATGCTATTAAAAACTTAAAAAAGAAACCCTCCCAGAAAATAGAAGAGGAGAAAACACTTTCAAACTCATTTTATGAGGCCAGCATTACTCTGATACCAAAAACAGAAAAAGACACTAAAGAACAAAACTAAACAAACAAAACCCAACAGAATGTAGTCACAATGACTCCTTAACAAAATTTCGGTCAATTGAATCCAACAATTTGGAAAAATGATCATGTATTGTGACTAAGTAGAGTTTATCCCAGGAATGTGAAGTTAGGTTACACTTTAAAATTAATCAGTGTAATTTACCATATTCAGAGTTTAAAAAGGAAATCATCTCAAAAGACGCAGAGAAGGAATTAGAGGAAATTCAACACCCATTGATTATAAAATCTCTCAGCTAATTAGGAATAGAAAAAAACATTTAACCCAATAAGGGGCATGTACCAAAAACCCTATAGTTATCATTTTCAGTAGTGAGAGACCAAATACTGCCTCCTAAGGCTGGGACCACGACAAGGAATGTCAGTCTTAGCCCTTTTATTCAGCATGATGCTGGAGGTTTTAGCAAGTAGGTAAGGAAGAAAGGAAAAAAGGCATTCATACTGGGAAATAAGAAGTAAAACTGTCTTTTTCCCATATGACAAAATCAAATATGTAGAAAATCCTGAGAAACCTACAGAAAAATCTATTGCAACTAGGGAGTTTTAGCAAAATCACAGGATACAAGGCCAATATGCAAAACTCAACTGCATATTCTGGCCACAAATAATTGAAAATTTAATGCGTGTGTTCAAGACCAGCACTGAAAACTACAGAACAGTGCTGGCAGAAATTAAGCAAAACCAAAGTAGATAGAGCATATTTTTGGATTGGAAGACTCAATAGTATTAAGATGTTAATACTTTCTAAAATTTATGTATCAATTTGAAGCAATAAACACATCTCAGTAGGCTTTTTTACAGAGTTTGACAAGCTGATTCTAAAAATCACAGCAATTTTAATATTTAAAATAGCCAAAACTATTTTGGAAAAAAAATCAAAGTTGGAAGACTTATATATTACTTGATTTCAAGATTTACTGTAAAAATGCAATACATATGACCATGCAGAATTAGTAGAAGAACAGACATATAAATCAATGGAACAGAATAAAAAGTTGAGAAACAGACCTATACATACACAGTCAATTAATTTTTGATGAGTACCAACATGATTCAATATGAAAAGGATAGTCTTTTTTGAAAACTGATGTTGAAATTGTACATAAACATTCACAGCAGCTTTATTTGTGATAGCCAAAAACTGGAAACAACCCAAATGTCCATCAGCTTACGAATGAATAAACAAATGTTTGTATATCCATAAAATAAAATACTACTCAGCAATTTAAATAACCCTATCCTTTAGCAACCTACTTTTGTAAACCTATGTTATAGAAGTGCTGGCGGAAAATTGCAAAAAACCCACATGCAGAAGGATGTACCGTGCAGCTTTGTTTGCAAGAGCGTAGGTTGAAAACAGCCTCAGTGTTCATCAGTAAGGCTTGGCTGAGTAATGAAGGGAGCTCCATTTCCTGCAAACAGTGGAGCTGACAGGCAACATAAACCAGATCTGTATATACTGACACAGGGAGCCATGCCCTGCTTATTGCTAAATGAAAAATCGATGTGTACAGCCATATCTACAAAATGATCTCACTAAAGAAAAAGCATGTTTGGCAGAGATTACGGCTGTTCCTCAGTGTCCTTTCTTGCTTTCATTTAGTCATAGAAGTCTGACTCCCTCCAGCCCCATTTTAAGTGGACAGCTGAAGACTGCAGTGGCTTGAGCGGATATAGATCCTGGGGACAGTGTAGCATGCCTCCCCTGTAGACAGATTTGGCAAAGGGTCTAAATTCTGGCCAATGAGCTGTGGGCAGAAGTGATATATGCAACGAAAGAGTCACATCCTTCAAAAGGGACCTAATACTCACGTCCTCTATCCCATTCCTGCCCTGGACTCCAGAGATAACACTTGGATGTAGACAAGGGTCCCCTGCTGGGGGACGAAACTTCACAGGGGACTGCTTCTAGGAAGAGAAATAAACTGTCTTGATTTAGCTACTGTGATGTGGGGGTCTCTGTTACAGCAGGGAATCCTACACAGTGAGTAATGCAGTGTATATTTACAGTATTGCCACTCCTAATAATGATAATTAACATATATCTAGTGCTTATTATGTATGTGTCAAGCACTGTTCTAGGCACTTTACATAAACAGGGACAAGCATCCAGGCAGTCTGATTCCCCAGTCTGTGTCCCTAACCAGTGTATTCATAGAAAGCCATCAGGAGGGAAAAATCCCAAAGTACCTCTGGAGTGTGAGACGTAGAGAAGGGAAAATTCTCCAATTTTTTCTTTTTACATCAGACATTTCTGAATGTTTGAATGTTTTGTAACACTTGTGCATTATTTTTTAAAATTCTAAAAAAGGAAGTTTTTTTTAAAAAAAAGTCCAGACAATTTAGTGAAAAATAAATGTAATGGAGCATAGTAACCTTAGCTTAAAATACAACTAAAAAAGAAAACAATCCAGTTCTCAGGGCTGTTTTGCTCCCCTGGCCTCATGCAGAGCAGAACTGTTTGCTGGTGAGTCCCGGTCCTCTAACGAGACAGAGTCAAGGACAGGTTTAGTGCTAAGCAGAGCGGAATGAGATCAAAGGTGCTTTGCAGATGGGCCGGGCCAGCCAGCCAATGTCATGTCATCAAACCAGAGCCTGAACCCATTTCTCATTTTTTCTGTTCTTTTCGTAATAGACTTCATTTTTATAGCAGTTTTTGGTTTACAGAAAAATGGAGCATTCAACGACCCCCCACCCCTCGCCTGCAACACACAATCTCTCCTATTATCTTACTTGAGTGTGGTGCATTTGTTTTAGTTACAAAGCAATATTGATACACAATTATTAACTCAGTTTTACATGAGGGTTCCCTCTGTGGGTTGTACAGTTCTCTGGATTTTGCCAACTGCATAATGCCATGTATGCACCACTACAGTATCATACAGAATAGTTTTACTGTCCCCAAATCGTCGATGCTCCCCCAATTCTTACAGACCCTGTAACTGCATGGACCAGATGTCCTTTGTTCCCTTACAAGATCTGAAACTAAAACAATCAGCAACTCACCCAAAAATCCTTCCCTCCTCCTCTGAAACCCTGGCAATCACTGATTTTTTTTTCTCTCCCATTACCTTAAATATTTATTATTTCTTTGTGTTGGGTACACTCGAAATCCTCTCTTCTAGCTACTATAAGTATACAGCAAGTTGTCAATTACCGTCACCCTTCAGTGCTGTAGAACCTAGAACTGATTCCTGCCATCTGGCTGGACTTTCGTATCCATTAACCAACCTCCCCTATTCCCCCTTCTCTTCCCCACCTCTGGTAACCACCACTGTACTTTCTACACCTACATGATCAACTTTCTTAGCTTCCATGTGAGTGAGCACATGCATATTTCTCTTTCTGTTCCTGGCTCACTTCATTTAACATGATGTCCTGCAAGACATTTCTCATATTTCATCATTTGTTTTACCATAATATGTCTTTAGTGTAAACTCAAAAAGAGAGAGGAAAAAAAACCCAAAAGAACAAAAAACCTCCCAATCAACCACTGGTACTTTGAGAGGGTCTCAGGGGCACAGTCTTTCTTATATTCATAAATATCAAGCACTGTTCCTGGAAGAAGCTCTTGTCTCTCATAAACCTTCTTGTGTGTCGTGACAATCCATGGGGCATGTGTTCTGAGCCAAAACAGCACCATATTTGGGCTGGAATGAGTGAGTTGCCGATTGTTTTAGTTTCAGATCTTCTAACTGGAACGAAGGACATCCGGTCCATACAGTTACAGGGTCCGTAAGAAGAAAAGGACTAAGGTTTCTGTCCCTTTCTGACTCTGCAGAGCTTTGCAGCTTCAAGGGAACACATGTGTATTTCACAGAACTGCACAGGAGCCTGAGCCTGCAGGTTTTAAGTGAGAAATGCATTTTGCACTTCAGCTACTTAGAAATGAAAATCCAAAATGAATGAAAAATGAAAATTACTTAGAGAAAATAACATTTGAACAAGTTTTAGGTTAAAAAAAAAATCCACCCACAATGCAATGTGCTCCATTTTTTAAAATTATATATTCGTCATGGGTTTATAACTGCTGTTTTATTCATTGGATTTTTAAAAAACGATCTAATAATCAGCTTTGTTTTCTCCTTAATATTGTCTGTGGGATAACACTATCTGGATAGATGAAGACTCCATGTTGTGGGTGGTCATTTTAAGTGATCTTTGTTTTTTTTTTTTTTTGTCTTTTGTCTTTTTCCGTGTCCGGCAACGGATCGCAACCCTCAGTGTTGCCCCCGTACCGGACCGGGGACCGGCAACGGGATTGCAACCCTTGGTGCTA
>NW_007728832.1:38883-44838 GCF_000696425.1 Galeopterus variegatus
TCCCGCCCCTCGCTCAGCCAGTGAGCGGGAACCGGTCTGTATGTGGGATCCGAACCCTCGGGCGGGAGCACCGCCGTGCTTCCCAAGCGGCACACTTATCCAGTGCGCCACCGGGCCGGCCCAGTGATCTTTGTTTTAAACTCATTTCTACAGATATCTTTATTCCCTCAGGACCCTTCTGGATGCTGAGACCAGTGACTCGGTCCCCAACGTAATACTTGATGTTAACACTGCAGGGAGGTTCTTTATCTAATTGGCTCGGGTCTGACCCATTCTCATCAAGTCAGCTTTCCTTTGAACAGGATGGTTTCTGCTCCAAATCAGTTCCCTGCAATCATACCTACTATGTGCTTACTCCTGTGGTGGGTCCTACAGTAAACAAGGAACTCAGAGTCTAGTAAGAAAGAAGGACATTTCTAATCAACTTAATGATGAAAATATAGCAGTGATACCATTTTATTTTTAAAGATGACTGGTAAGGGGATCTTAACCCTTGACTTGGTGTTGTCAGCACCACGCTCTCCCAAGTGAGCTAATCAACCATCCCTATATGGGATCTGAACCCATGGCCTTGGTGTTATCAGCACCACACTCTCCCGAGTGAGCCACGGGCCGGCCCCAAAGCAGTGACACCATCCTAAGGCATGTGTGATCAAGCCTGTCTTCTTAGGGGCAGAGGAAGGACAAAGAAAAGTTGAGAGAGGTCACAACCCCACAGGGTTTTGAGGGATGAGTAAAAGATCCCACAAAGGCTGAGAAGAGGAGCAGGGCACCCAGGAAGAAGGGACAGGTCAAGACAAGGAGCCTGAGCTGGCCCGAGGCGCAGATGGCTGGAGCGGGAGGTGTGTGCGTGGGGGTGGGGGAGAGGCTCAGCTTCTTCCGTGCACCCGAGGCTCCTCAAATGCTCAGTCCTGGGGCCACCAGTGGTCTGTGACAAAGCTTTCATTAGTGTGTGGTAAAATGGTTAAAAATTACGTACATCATAATTGCACACTATAGATAGAATGACATATATATAATCACACATTACACATATAATTATATATATGCATACCTATGCAATTTATATGAAGTGAATTTTTCAGAGATCTAACCATATCCAGTTAAAAGGACTCTTTGTTATTCTGATGCTATGTCATTGCTATCTTCTGGTGTTTAGATGTCCTGTCTCTAATCACATCACGGTGACAAGAAAACGTTGGCGATTCTATCTCAGTCCCTCCATTTTTTGCTTAAACTTTTATAGGCCCAGGGATCTCAAAATTCTGGGAATCACTAAAATGGGCTACTGGAAGGGTGTTGACACGATCAGATTGTCATTTCTGAAAACTGCCTGACACTGGTGGGGAGTGGGTGGAGTGAGGCAGAGGCTCCAGATGGCTGAGGGTCACGACAGGAGCTGGGGGCCTGGAGGCCCCACGTGCCTTCCTGCTTGTACTTCAGCATCGAAACTTTCTTCTCAAGCCTGCATTCAGCAACCTGTGTTAGTCCGTTTCTGTTGCTTATAACAAAATACTCGGAACTGGGTGATTTATAAGAAAATGAAATTTATTGCTTACAGTTTCAGAGGCTGGGAAGTCCAAAGTCCAGGGAACGCATCTGGTAAAGGCTTTCTTTGACGGTGACCTCAGTGACAGCAGGGTATCACATTGCGAAAATGGCATAGCAGAGAGACAGCAAGAGATGGCTTCTCATGCACTCTCTGTTCAAAGCCCTCAGAACCACACCCCTGACCGCCATTATTAATCCATTCTCTAGGGCATGGTCCTGCAATCCAATCATGTCATCAAGGCCCCACCTTTCAACTATCATAGTAGAACTTCCAATCTTCTTAATGCTGTCACAGTGGGTGTCAAGTTTTGGGGGGACACTTAATCCAAGGCACACCCCAAGTCACAGCTGGCCTGGGTACCGCATCTGGGGTGCCCTGAAATGGAGAGGAGTTGCCTGCATGTTTCTCCTGTTGACATGCATTGATTGGGGCAGAAGGGTGTCCTTCCTTCCCCAGGAAGCTGTTCATCCTGAGAAACAGCCACCAAAAGCATCTCACCCTTTCCTACATGGGTCTTCCAAAGCCAGACACTTTCATTTCTAAAGGGAAATGTTTAATGTGCCCCATTTCAAATCTGAGGGGTTGCCTGGATGTCCTAACGCAGCTTTAAATTCTCCCTTAAAACCAAAGCCTCACTAATCGGCTTGTGGTCCCACCTCTGGGTTTAAGTTTTCTTTACTCTCACACCTTTGCCTGATGGTGAATGTGCAGTTTGTAATTAGAATCAAGTGGGGTGTATATAGGAAACCTCATTGTGATGACAATTACCGCCCATGGAACCAAGAAAGTCTCAACCTGCCTTTGCCTCCCTACCTGCTCTCCAGATCCTGGCACTCCTTGGGCTTATCAGAATCTGGGAAAGATGATTCTGATTCCTGATTCTTCCCCCTTCCTTCATGCCTCCCCACCTTTCAGCCCACCCTGCTGAGAGTGACTGTTCTGGAAGACAGCGAGATAGGCTCTCTTGGCCCTGGTGAAGTTTCTGGAAGAGGCTGCCTGGCCATGTGAGGGGTCAGCATGATTTCAAAAGTAAATGTCTCCAACTTTAGGGACAGCAGCCTCTTCGGACAAGACAAAAAGTCCACTGCTGATATGAGTCCCTCTTTCGTAGCTCTGTAATGGAAAGAACCCTGTATTTGAAGACCTCTTGCTAACTGGGGGCCCTTGGGCAAGGCGCTCACCCTGAGCCTCAGTGTCCTCATCTGTCAAATGAGGATAAAGATACTCCTGCAGATTAAATGAGACTGTAGATGTACTTTGACATCCGTATGGATGTTGTTCTAATCATTGATACAATAAAGTAATAGGCAAGGGAGGGATGAACTCTAATGGCGGAGGCAAGATTTGGGAAGGATTTCTGCAGAAGGCAGATTGGAGCTGAATCTGTAGGAAGGTTAAAAGGCACTAGTTTTGTTTCTTTAGTGTTGGTCATGATTTACCCACGTCCTGTCTCTCTCAACTCCCCTCAACCACACTCCCAACAGTGAGACACATGTCAAGGGCCACAAAAATGTCACACTTTTTCACCCACTGATCCCACTTTGGGGAAGAGGATTTGAGAAAATCAACTCCAGAGAGGAGGAGCAATATTCACTGCAGATTTTTTTAAAAATCACCAAAAAGAAAGAAAGAAAGAAATGCTAAGAGTAAAGGTTAGATTGACTATGCTCTAATAAAGGGAATGTATGAAAATAATAATTATTTTAATAATTTATCAATTAATATCAATAATTATTAAGTGATGTTAACTATTATTTATTAATTAATAATAACTGTTCATTAATAAATATTAACAATTTATTAATAATTATTTATTGCACCATGGAAAATCATTACATTACCATGCTCATGGGAAAAATAAATGAATACAAAACGGTGTGTCTATGTACCATAATGACAACCCTGTATAGAATTTGTGCATATTATAACAGATTGGAATACCCCAAAAAATTTGTGTTTGGGTAATAGTCTTAGGTTGTTTTAAAAATTTCCAAACAAATGGCAAGGGGCACTAGGGAGAAATTGTCAACAGGCCACAAAAAATGTATACATCGCACAATGATCAAACAAACAAAAACAGCCGTGTAAGCACATGCCAAAAAAAAAAAAAAAAATTCTGAACAGATACTTGAATATTATTACATTGGAGGGAAGAATATTGTGTTTGGAGTCAGAAGACGGGATGTCACGCTTAGCTCTGCCATTTATTAGCTGTGAGACCCTGTGTTACCAAAGCAAGAGAGGCCCTTCCTCCGCTGCCCAAATGACTGAGAAGTCGCTCCTGTCAAAGTTTGCAGATCGGCATTTATTTGACTGGCCAGTCAAAGGAGCTCATGGCAGCTAAAGGAGCTTAAAGACTTCGTACTCCCCGATAGCATAAAATCACAAGCATTTCCAGAAGAAAACCATGAGTCGGGGTCCAAGGTGTCGTATGGGAGGCTGATTGGTTCGGGGTGTGGTCGACACAACTATTCCTGGCATCTTGGCTAATATTTTCCACGGCACCTTAGGGTCCAGGGTGTCCATGTGTCCAAGCAGGCTTGTAGTTGCAGGTGGTCTGCAAACGCAGCTCTAGATTGGCCCTACAGATGTTATCGTAGCCATAAGACATTCAGTTAAGGAACAAACATCCTGAACTTTAAATCAAGTTTCAGCCTAAGGAAAGTACATGTTTAACTAACTTTATTCTTATCTCATTGTTAACCACACTTTATTGCTGCTCCTAGGAATTCAGCCCATCCTGTTTGGCCAAGCAGGTTTTCCTTCCCCCCGCTTCCTTTCCCCCCACTGAGGTCTGCTCTGGCTGGGGACGCAGGGAGAGCTAAGGAAGGTGGTTTTGGGGAACTCTGGGGTCTGTCCCATTTCACTTGCATGACCATTAAATACTCTCAGCCTTGGTTTCCTTGCTGGTTAAGTGGAGACTGTAATGCATACCTCACAGGGCTGCTGTCATGATTAGATGAGACCACACGTGGGACCCCGTGCCTTGCAAATGGCACAGATGTAACCGTCCTCTGTGCCTGCCAGGCAGTGAGCCAGTCCCTAAACCTCAGCGGTGTTTGTGGACCTATGAAGGATGAAGAGGCAGGTGCAGGACGAGCCGGGGAGAACCTGCAGACCTAGACGCAGGACTGACCCTCGTGAAAGGAGAGGGAGGGACAGTCAGACCGCAGTGTGGTCCTAGGAGATCAGGCCAGTGGGGACTGCTCGGCCAAGTCACCAGAGCAAGGAGTTGGTGTCTGGGAGGGATCCAGAAGGCCAGCAGCTGAGCTGTCAGCCAGCAACACTCCCCACATCAGACCTGTGCGGTGCACGCTCGCTGCCACCATGTCCCTGTCACTTCCCCTCCGTCCCCTCAATTTCCTTACTGAGTCTGCCTTGGAAATGTGTTGTGTCCCCTCCATTCTCCCAGACACTCCCGTTTTCATGTCATTTCCCCTCTAATCCCACCTACATCGTGCTGACAGAGTAATCTTTGCAGAGCACAACTCAGCTTATGTCACCGCTCCGACACATCCAGTGGCTCCCCATTGCCTGAGAAGACATCCCGACTGCCTGAGCTGGTGTGACAGGCTGGGGCCAGGCTGCTCCTCCAGTCCCCTCTGCGCCATAGCCAGACGGTCCATGTGCATGGACGGATCATCATGACACACACTGTACAATGTGACTGCTCCTGTGATTATTTAATGTGTGGAAAACATAGAAAGTGGGTTTGGTTATGTGGTGAAAAGTTGCATCCGCAACCTGGATTTTGTGTCCAGGGCACATGGCTTGCTTTTGTGACCCAAAGGAATTCCAGAAAATGGGACTGGGGGTGTTAGACACTTGCTAAGACCCCTTTTGGGGCTTTCTGAGACCCACAGCACTTCCTCTGGGCAGGCAGAACACCACGGCCACCAGCCCCAGCAGCTTCCCGTGAGGCAAATGGGGGGACTTGGGAAGTCACGCTTACAGAATAGTCCTCAGCCAACCATCCCCTAAAAAGGTCTCCTTTGTGGTCTCCCAGTCAGCTCTAACTTGTAGAAGATTCCCGTGTCGAAGCCCTCACTGTAGACAGGTCTCCCCCCAAGTCCCTCTGGACAGTCCGTGCTCTGCAGGATGTGGCCTGTTGCACATTTCCAAGCTGGCTCCAGCTGTCCCCTTGCTAGTGAGTCCCTGGTACAGCAGTCCCCATCAGGAGGTAATTCCTGCCTCCTAAATGGGTGACTGCATGTGGTTTGCAGTGTCAGGAAGCCAAGGGCCGGAGCCCCTCAAAAAGAGTCATGCAACAGGTCGACACTTTGAGAAGGACCTGTGAGGAGCACGGCCAGCCTCCTGCAGGGAGACAGAGTTAGCCCCATGGGGAACCAGCCAGGTGCCCTCAGTACCACGGTGGTCCTAATGCTGTCATTCTCCAGAATGGC
>NW_007728832.1:45570-46303 GCF_000696425.1 Galeopterus variegatus
GCAGGGAGACAGAGTTAGCCCCATGGGGAACCAGCCAGGTGCCCTCAGTACCACGGTGGTCCTAATGCTGTCATTCTCCAGAATGGCACTGGCAGATCACTTTCTTCCTACCTCGATGACACCAGAGAGAAACAGATGGACCCGGCAAAAACTGAATGTTACCGTCGCTGTGCTGATATCTGTCACTGGAATGTGATAGGTTCTGCTGGGTGGCAACACACGTGTTCCTAAAAATCATCCCAGAAATCAAAACCATGGGTTAGGGGCACCACACTCAAAAACCTCATCAGCGACATTAAAAACAACAACAGAGGAGCCTAATAAAAATGGTAGCACCGTTTAATACGTGATCTCTGGTTAAGAAGTGCAGACGTTCTCCAACCACTATGGCACTTAAGCTCAGGGAAGACCTGCCTGCTCATCTGCTGGCTTCCAGGCCCCCCTGTGTGAGAGATGGAGACAACGAACAAGAAGGAAAAAGGGAGAAAAGGAAAGAGAATGGAGAGGAAATACACAGAGTAGGCTGAAAAGAAAGAGGGGAAATTAAACAGAGGGGAGGGCTGGGGTCAGGCAGCAGTGTCTCTAGAAGACAAAGTCACGCACGAGTAAAATGCACGCAAGTGTAGAAGTCACATTATGCTCAGATTATTCCCTAATATATCGTTCAGGTGGAACACAGGGTATAGAAAAAGAGGGATTAATGTTATCCTGAAAAGCTTGGTGTCTTCCAAAC
>NW_007728832.1:46865-49903 GCF_000696425.1 Galeopterus variegatus
CAGCACTGGGCTGAACTCCGTGAACTTGGGAAACAAAAAGAACACATGGTCCTTGCCCCAAAGAGTTTATATCTGGGAAAAACACATGAAATGACTGAAGAAAAAGACCATATTGTTAAAAAACACTTAGCGAAGGCCCAGAGCACAGTCTGAAATGAAGTCTTCTATGCTGAAGATTATGATTACAGGCTAAGTGTATCTGGAGCTATAAATTCTAAAGGAGTGATGGGGACAGAGGCCACACTGTCCTAGCGGGAGACACAGCATCAATGTGACGTCCCACATGGACTGGCAATGTGAAGTGGGTGCAGGGCTATCAATAGTAAGTGACAGAGAGTTTACAGTATATGTCACACTTACGCAGGCCAGACAGCACTGATGAAATAAGGGAGCAGGGCACGCAGAAACAGAGCACGGGCATTATGGATAAACAATGCAGCAGATACATCTGGTGGGTGGAGGCTGAGAGAGAAAGCTCCCCTTCCATAGAAAGGCAGGACAGTGTGGCAGAAAGAACATTAGCTTTGCTGTCAGACAAGCTGGGATTCAAATCCTAGCTCTTTCACTACCTGTGCAAAACTGAGCACATTATCTACAAACCTCACCGTCCTCTTATTTATTGTGAGGCTCCCAGCTAGTGCAACTGTTATTAGCATTAAATCCAGCGCTCCATAAAGCATCTAGCAGAAGCAGGCATTCAGCAAGTGGCATCTCTCTTGGCTCTTTGTGAATCCATGAAAGTATCAAACTGTTAACTGTCGGGTCTGGCTCTCCCAGCAGACTGTGAATGGCTCACAAAAGGTGCCTTAACGGTGGTCTTGGTGTTTTGCATTGCTAGCATGGTGTCTGACTCATGGTAGATTCTCAATAAATGTTGACATCCTAAGAATCATGAAAACTGCCGATTTAGATCCTGAGATGGCTTCATGTGAACTGGATACGTACTTTGTGCCCGGCTCTGTGCTGGGAGCATTCCATGGATCGTCTAGCTTAGCCTCACAACAATTCTTTGATCGTGCACATGAGCAACTCGTGCAAAGAACGAGATGCTCAGGCTCAGAGACCTGCCCATGCTCAAACAGCAAGTGAACAGGGAGCCCAGGCCTCAGCCAGGCTGGACTTGGGCGCTGTGCTGACCCAGCAAAGCAGCCAACTTCTCTCCTATATTTGCAGGGCAAAATTCCATGGGCCAATAAGGGTTTCAGAAGCTGTCTGAGTACCATAAAGGGACAGAACTGGAGAGAGAGGGGTAAGAGCATTCCAGGCACAGACAACAGCTTCAGAGACAGCTCTGATGTGTGAGGGAGGGTGGGGTGGCTCTTCTGGATGGGGGGAGTCTGAGATGCAGGCAGGAAAAGGATGGCCAGCTCAGGGTCTCCAGCATCCACAGGGCTCCCAGGAGTTGGGGGGCCAGTGCTGGGTGCAGGTGAACACAGAGCAGCAGAAGATCCTCCATGTGGAGTTCTCAGCGCTTGGAAGGGGCTGCACTGGGACCCAGAAGCCCAGAGATGGATGGAGCCAGCCGCAGTCGGGGCTGTGGGAGGTCATGGGGTAAGGTCAGGAAGTGCTTCTGGGAGCGGGGGCGGGGGCTCAGAGCACAGCACTGAGCGGAGAGAGCTGGAGGAAAGCCGAGGGATTTGGCAGGAGATTGCAGGCAGCATCAGTCACTAACAAGAGGGAAACGTAGCAACACAAAGGCCACTTAATGGGGTGGTTAAGAGTGGGGTCCCTGTAGCTGGACCACCTTGGGTCACATGCAGGCCCCCAGCTGTGTGACCTTAGCAAAATGATTTAACCTCTCTGGGCTCTATGCCCCTCCTCCGTGAAACAGGGCTGGTCTCTGTCTCCTAGGGTTACTGTGAATGCAAAAAGAATTAACCCCTGCAGAACATGGGGTGCCCAGCAAGCACTTGATACGTGTTACCTCTGATGGCTGATGGATTTAAAAGAAAAAGAAAAGGTGTCCTTCACAGATCAAACACTTTATGCTCAGAAGGTTTTGTTTGCTTTTTCTTCCTGTTTTCTGCTGGTTGAGAACTCAAGCCCCCCAAACGGTTATATAGAATGTGCCATTCACTGGGAGAATTATTCTAAACTTGGTTTCGGGTTCTTAATTTTAGCTGCTGACAGGCAATGAGGATCTGCGACCTCAACACATATCCAACGCCAGCTGCCCCGGGTCCTCCTCCCGGACCTCAAGAGGCAGCACGGATTGTCCGATCCTCCAGGTGCAAAACCTTGTTAGTTTCCCTCCTCCCCAATGTCACATTTGCAATCGGGTCTGTTCCTTCTTTTATGGTAATGTCTCTTTCATTCATTTCTTGTCCATTTCCACCTCTGACTTTCTCATCCCTGTCCCCCCACCCCCACCCCCTTCAGTGGACCCCTAATGACCGACCTGTCTCCTCTTTCAACCTAGTGCCAGAGGAACGATCTACCGTTTATTCGGATGCCCCTCAAATCGCTTATCTCCTGTTGTCAGGAACTTTGAGTAGCTCTTTTCTGAGTGTAGACCGAGTTCAAATTCCTAGATGTGTTATTCAAGCCTCTACTTCCAGCAGACCCTCCCCAAGTTCTCGGCGGGGGCAGGGGGGTGCCTTGAATCCGCCCGGCTCACGCCCTCCACGCCCCGGGACGTCCCTTCTGCAGCCTCCTGGGGAAGTCCCAGTCCTTCCCGAGGACCCGGTTTCATTCCCTCCGTCCTTCCATCCCCCATGAAGCCCTCCCGGGCCATTATTCCAGCTCTGGTGCCTTCCATCCCTCGGGGCCGCCACCCATAGCGACACCGCGCCGTGGCGCACACTCGTGACTTTGTCTCGGACCCTACTCGTGGCGAGTCCCCACGTTAGGGGGCCCAGGATCAGGAGCTCAGACGCGTCGCATGAGTGGCTGGAGGACGCAACGCACGCGCTCCTGGCCCGGTTCCCAAGCTGCGCTGGAGGGGTCTGTCCTGACTGCGGGGCGTCTCCACGTCGCCTGTCCTCCGCGACTTAGCCGTGACCGGAGGACACTGGCGCACGGCCGCGCGCTCCGCGCGC
>NW_007728832.1:50537-57089 GCF_000696425.1 Galeopterus variegatus
CGGACCCGCTGGTCGCCGGGGTCCGGGGCGCCTCGCTGGGTCTCCACGCCCAGGGGACTGTCGCCTCTGCGCGGTCTCTCTACCGCCCGGCCCCTGTCACCCAAGGAGCACGCGGGGCTGGGGCGGCGCCGACTTGTCCCCGTGCGCCCTGCCCCGATCCCGGGACCCCCGGACTCTGGGATCCCCGGTCCCCCGGGTGGAGTTTCCTCCCCGGCGGCCTCCGGGAAGTGGGGCCGCGTCGCTCCATTGTCCAGCGCCTTGGGGGACGCGGCCCAGCCGGGGACTGGCCGGAGTTGGGTGGCAGCCCGCGCGCTCCTGGGGGTCCCCGACCGGAAAAGACAGCCCCGGGCAGGCAGCCGGCAGCCCGTGCATTTGGACTCCGGATGTGGCTTGGCAATGGCTCTGCTCTCTCGCTGAGGTCGTTTCAGAGTCCAGAGTTCAGGGCTGGGAAAGCAGGGCGCCCTGGTGATCCAGTTTCCTGTGGCCCAGCATTGTCACCACGGGGGCCCCCAGTGAGGAGCAGGCCGGACGACCTTGCGCTGTCTCTGGAGCCGCTCCAGGACCGGCCGGCCCTGGGGCGCTGTCACCTCGGTGAAGTCCTTTGCAGCCGCAGCCTTCCCCAGCCACGCACCATGTGGCTTTCATATAATGCCTGTGCGCATTCCAGAAGGGGGGTGGGGGTGGGCGTGACCACACCAACAGCGGCTGGGGCCTGTCCTGCCCTAGAAATGGCCGTGCTCCCGGGCTGGCCTGGGCCCACTGTGCCTTGGACAACATCCACGTGCAGTTTGTCGCCTGTGCTTCAAAAGCACGAGTCCTTAAACTCCCTGCCCCACAAAGAGCCCTCAGTCTTCTTGTCTGAGGGTCCCAGTCCCTTTGGGAAGAACCCTTTTCAGAATATGCTTTTAGATGCATAAAAGAAAACCCGCACATTCCCAAAGGAACCAATTTGGTTGAAAATTACTGCCCAGAATGTTAAAAAACAAAAAACCAAAAAACCCCACACATTTTATGGAGTAGTGTACGTGCTTGCCTTTAACAACGGTGTAGCCCTGGATCCCACGGTGGGTCAATGGTTATTAACTTTGAAGACCTAAGGGCTGTAAACAATAACCGGAGACACCTGCAACAACTAGAACGTGATATTGAAAATATCCATGACTTCTTTTAGTGACAAAGTCACTACTTGTTGCTACTAATGTGCTTTGCTGCCTACATTCATAACAGAAGGAAACGTTACCTATCAGTTAGCTGTTATTGAAAATAAAAATGGAATTTATTTTTCTCATCTAAGTTAACCCACTAAATTCTATTCATGAAACCCTTAGGGGGTCACTGGACTCCAGATTAAGAACCCCTTTGCTAAATCCGGGACCTGCTGCCCTTCTTTACAGGTGGCATCAGACTAACCACACTACATTGTAAAGACCTAGAAAATCTATTCCTACAAAAAAATTCCTACAAAAAGTATACCATCCAGTCTATTTGGGTGTGACCTGCATTTCAGTGAGAAAGAACCCCAGAGGTTTCTTGGGATCTTACATCTGTGCTGTGAATTGGGTTCCCCATCTCTGACTGCAATGGACATTAGCAGGCAGGTTACTTCACGTGGGTGAGCTCAGATCCTCACTTGTGGAAGGGAGAAGCTAAAGAACAAGTGAGCAGAGGAGAAGCCCAGATGCAGTGTAGTCCCCAAAAAGGTCTCAGCCAGCCCCTGGAGAGCTCTGAAGCTGGCATGGCCTTTCAGAGCTGTCTCAAGTTGGCCTGGGTGGGCTGGGCCAGGTGCCCTTACGTGGACCAGTCAGTAATTGGATGAGGGTACCCTGGCGAGGCAGTTCTTTCATGGGAATCAATCCTCAAAGAGGGCTGACAACCCAGGGCTGCATGTCCAGGCATTGGAGGGTCTGGTGACACATCACAGTGTCCACTTCTATCTGCAGCTGTGTAAATGCTCTTCTGAACTGATGGAGACCCTCACAGGGCCACGAGTGAGAAGATGAAAGCATAGGAGTGTGGGTGGTCTGCACTGTTCATTGGGAAAATGCAAGGGACCCCCACGAAGAAAGAAAAGTTATTGATTGGGTATATCTGCACGTGTCAGGGACTTGCTAATTCTATAGGATTTAATCTTCAGAACAATCCCCCTCTTTTTTCAGATAAAATCATAACAATAGAGTTGAAATAGGTCCAAGGCCATACCACCAGTTAAATGCCAAAGCTTGGATTCCAACCCAGGTCTGTGTCTGATTCATAGTGCTCGCATGCATCTAGCCCAAAGCACGTGGTAATAGACAGGAGGGACTGTTGTAAGCTACAGCAGTAAGGGAAGACTTCACAGGGGAGGTTACATTTAAGACTTTAAAGACAGGTGCAATTTCAGTAGATGGAGAGGAAATGGTGAGGCCATTCCAGGTGGAAAGTAGCACAGGAGCCAATGCACGGAGGTGGGAACAAGCCTGGCATAGGCTGGGAAAAGGAGGAATGTCATCCGATGAGAGCAAAGTGTTTCTACTGCAATAGGAGGTTTCTGTCTGCATAGGCAGGTGTGGTCAGAAGACAGAAAGTATCAGTTAGCTTTGCTGCATAACAAACAACCCCAAAACTTCAGTGGCTATAACAAGTATTTATTGCACATGTGTCTGGGGGGGCAGTTGGGATGATTTGATTCTGCTCCCCAGGTTTCTCACCCGTCAGTCATTTTGGCTAATATGGTAGCCACTAGCCATATGTAGCTATCTAAATTTAAATTAATTACAATGAAATAATATGAAAATATCATCCTTTCAGTCGCACTAGCACATCTCAAGTGCTCCATACCCTCGTGTGGCTAGTGGCTACTATGTTGGACAATGTTGGTACAGAACATTTCCATCACTGCTGCAATTCTATTGGACAGTGTGGCTTCAGAGGACAAGCCTGAGCTTTCATGGGGATGTCACAGGCTCAGGAGAGCAAGCAGAGATACCTAAGAGCTTTCTCAAGCCTCTGCTTGGGTCATGTCTGCTAATATCTCATGGACTAAAGCAAGTCACATGGCTGAGCCCAGAGTCAATGGTGAGGCAGGTCACTCCACACATGGTGGCAACACGCATGGGCACTGGAGGAAGGGAAGCACTAGAGCCATACAATTCATGTAGTGTACATGGAGGGCCACGGCAGGTAGTGGTTGGTGGCTTAAGCTATGTGTAGCTGGTCACAAGGCATGCCTGTCTTTAGAAAAGTTGGATAGGAGGCAGTAGTTTGCAGAACAGTGTGACAGATGGACAAGAGAGAGTTTGGAAGCAGGAAAATCAGTTCCATAAGCTGCTGGTTGATCTGGACACATGGGGATGAGGATCTACAGAAAAGGGGGCAAGGAGAGGGTGGGCCTGGAAGGTGATCAGAGATGCATCAACAGGATTTCTGACCCATCATATTTGGGAAGTTAAAAAAGCAGGTGGGTAATGGCGTGGCCAGAAGGGCTGACTCCAGTGAAAATGCATTAACCCAGGTTTGACTCCGTGCTGTTGGGGACCATCACCTGGAGATGCTCTATGGCCAGCAGACCCTCAAGCAAGCAGTAGGCTGGGCAGGAAATCCTTGAGACACCGGTTTACAAGGGGAAATAGGATAGGGAGAAAAATGCTGAGAGCTACATCTAGAGCCCTGCAAAAAGATACTTAACCATTAATGACGCTCGAACGCAGCAGTTCTCAAAGTGTGATCCAGGGATCCGTGGGTATCCCGTAGACTTTTGCAAAGAATTCACAAAGTCAAAACTCTTCTAATAATACTAAGATGTTATTTGCTTTTTATGTCCTATTATCTCACATATATACAGTGGAGTTCACCAGAGGCTACATGATACATGACACATTTGTGAGGTCTATACGACAGATTGCATGTAGAAGCAGATATGAAAATCCAGCAGACTTCCATTAAGCCAGACTTCAAATTGATTTGCAGAAATGTAAAACAGTGACACCTCTCTCCTTAAGTATTTTTGGTTTGGAAAATATAGTTATTTTCATGAAAAATAATGTTGTTAACATTAGCACATAATGAGTCCATTATTATTTAAATATTTAAATATTTCTTAGTTTGAATTTCTCCTCTGAAAAATATTGATTGAGCTAACCTACATAAACACAAACTTTTGGGGATCTTCAATAGTTTTTAAGAGTGTAAAGGGGTCCTGAGGCCAAAATGTTGGCGAACTGCTGATCTACGGGTTTGCAGACATCACATGCCTCAGGCTCAATTTGACAGATGTTCAAAGGCATGAGAAAGGTATTGCTGGGGAAATATTTCATGGTAGGTGAGGTGCCATTTTGGTACCAGACTTCTTCCTGTAGGCCAGGACAGACTCTCTGCGTGATAAGATCTGATTGTCACCATGGAGTAACCTCTTATTTTTGGAAAGTAAACCAGCATAGCCCCACCAATGAAACCATGCACTCTTTGGATCCCATTTTGGGTCTCCTTAGCCAGTTCACTAAGCCACTGGACATTTCACATGAGCACTGATGCCTTGGCCAGTGAACTCTGAGCTCCCTTGGTAAGATTTCTTCAAAGTTGTTATGAGCTTCTACAGAGAACAATAAAAACGTTTTCTTCCTTTGACTGGAATTTTATCATCTCAGTGTACTAATGCTGGTTATCTCATGCTGATGGGGAGCTCTGATTGGGTGTGTAGGTCAATAGAAGAATTTCTGGAACATGATTTTTTTATTGCATATTAAATGATTTTTCTTTGATTCATAAAAATGGAGAGATGAATTAGTTAT
Source organism: Galeopterus variegatus (assembly GCF_000696425.1). Lineage (NCBI taxonomy): Eukaryota > Metazoa > Chordata > Mammalia > Dermoptera > Cynocephalidae > Galeopterus > Galeopterus variegatus. The sequence goes on from NW_007728832.1 coordinate 55,304, forward strand.
TATTTAATAAGTTCAGTTTCTTTTGGAGATCCTTATTTGGACATCCTTCATGCCATGGAAAAATAATAAAAGGATATCCTTGGTAGCAAAAAATTGTATACCTCTATCCTGACTCATCTCCCTGACACACACACACACACACACACACACACACACATCCCTACCACTAGTTTTCGCTTGTAGAACCGCCACACTTACTGGCACGTAGGAAGCCTTTGAGTCTGCTGGTCAAGCTCGGGCAGGGCCACCCCGAGCTGTTCATTTACAGCACAAAGGCTCTGGCCCTGGGGACAAGAAGGGGCTGAAATCTGCCCACGCTCCACTCACCAAGCCCTGAGCCTCAGCCTGGGGCTGGGGCCACTCAGAGGAAGGGACACCAGCTTCTAATTTGCCCAAAGTTGCCCTATGGTCTAGCAGTGCCCCTGGTGAATCACAGAAAGCTTATTAGGGTATTACTTTCCATGGTGACTAGAACGTAATTGATTAATCATGTCGACCAGCTTATAATTGAGGTCAAATCATTTCATTTCTCAGCCTTTTGTTATTCTGGATCTTGTATCTTTTTATTTATAAAATGAAGAATTTGACAGGATTCTGTCTAAGGTCCATTTTATCTTGGATCTTTAATATTTTTTGATTGACCAGATGCTGAGTAAGTACATGTGCTTTCTCAGAACACTGTGTATTATTGTTACTATTATTTTAATTTACTTTTGATTTTATCATTACACAATGTAAGCTTTTTTTGTGGCCCTTTACCAATTTCTCTTTAATGCCCCCCTCCCCATTTCTGACGTCTGGTGTCCTCAGTTCCCTTCTCTCCTTTTGAAAGTTCAAGGAATTACCGTGATTGTTGTATTTCTTTCTTTCTTTCTTTCTTTTTTCAGCGCCCACTTATGAGTGAGGACATGAGGTATTTCTCTTTCTGTACCTGGCTTTCTTCACTTAACATAATTTTCTCTAAGTTCATCCATGTTGCTGTGAATGGCAGGATTTCATTCTTTTTTATGGCAGAGTAGTATTCCATTGCGTAAATATAGCACATTTTCCTTATCCAGTCATCCATTGATGGACATTTAGGTTGGTTCCAACTCTTGGCTATTGTAAATAGAGCTGCGATGAACATGGGAGTGCAGGTGTCCCTTCAACGTGATGATTTCCATTCCTTCGGGTATATACCCAGCAGTGGGGTTGCTGGATCGTATGGTGGTTCTATCTGTAGTTCTTTGAGGAGCCTCCGTACTGTTTTGCATAGGGGCTGCACTAATTTACAGTCCCACCAACAGTGTAGGAGGGTTCCCCTTTCTCTGAATTCTTGCCAGCATTTGTTATTCTGTGTTTTTGATAATGACCAGTCTAACTGGCATGAGATGATATCTCTGTGGTTTTGATTTGCATTTCCTTGATGCTTAGTGATGTTGAGCATTTCTTCATGTGTCTGTTGGTCATCTGTATGTCTTCCTTTGAGAAATGCCTGTTCATCTCCTTTGCCATTTTTTAATTGGGTTACTTGCTTTTTTATTGTTAATTTGTTTGAGTTCCTTGTATATTCTGGATATTAATCCTTTGCCATGTGCATAGTTTGTGAATATTTTCTCCCATTCTGTAGGTTGTCCTTTTGTCTGTTAATTGTTTCTTTTACTGCGTGGAAGCTTTTTTATTTGATAAAATACTGTTTATTTTTTTTCTTTCATTGCCTTTGCTTTTGAGATCTTGTTCATAAAGTCTCTGCCCAGTCCTGCCTCCTGAAGTGTTTCCCCTATGTTTTCTTTTAGTAGTTTTATAG
>NW_007728832.1:57630-59445 GCF_000696425.1 Galeopterus variegatus
TGTTTATTTTTTTTCTTTCATTGCCTTTGCTTTTGAGATCTTGTTCATAAAGTCTCTGCCCAGTCCTGCCTCCTGAAGTGTTTCCCCTATGTTTTCTTTTAGTAGTTTTATAGTTTTGGTTCTCATATATAAGTCTTTAATCCATTTTGAGTTGATTTTGGTATGTGGCAAGAGGCATAGGTCTAGTTTCATTCTTCTACTTATGGAATCCAGTTTTCCAAGCACCACTTATTGAGGAGGCCATCCTTTCCCCAGTGTGTGTTCCTGCTGCCTTTGTCAAATATCTTTTGGCTGTAAGTATGAGGGTTGATTTCTGGGTTCCCTTTTCTGTTCCATTGTTCTGAGTGTCTGTTTTTATGTCAGTACCATGCTGTTTTGGTTACTATAGCTTTGTAGTATAATTTGAAGTTAGGTAGTGTAGTGCCCCCGGCTTTATTTATTTATTTATTTATTTTTGCTCAGGATTTCTTTGGCTATTCATGGTCTTTTGTTGTTCCTTATGAATGTTAGGATCGTTTTTTTTCTATCTCTGTGAAAGATGTCATTGGTATTTTGATGGGGAGGCATTGAATCTGTAGATCGCTTGGGGTAGTATGGACATTTTCACAATGTTAATTCTTCCAATTTAAGAGCATGGGATATTTTTCCATCTTTTTGTGTCCTCTTTAATTTCTTTCAGCAGTGATTTGTAGTTCTCATTGTAGAGATCTTTCACTTCCTTGGTTAAATTGATTCCTAGGAATTTGTTTTTTGTTTTGGGGGGGCTTGGGGGGTTTTTTGTTTTGTTTTTTTGGTGATTATTGTGAATGTGCTTGCTTTCTTGATTTCTTTTTCTCCTAGTTTGTTATTGAGGTATATAAACACTACTGATTTTTGCATGTGGATTTTGTATCTTGCAATTATATTTAAATCATTTATCAGCTCTAAGAGTTTTTGGTAGAATCTTCAGGTTTTTCTATAAATAGGATCATGGCATCTGCAGACAGGAACAGTTTGACATCATCTTTTCCAATCTGGATGCGCTTTATTTCCTTTTCTTGCCTGATTGCTCTGGCTAGTACTTCCAATACTGTGTTAAATAGGAGTGGTGAGAGTGGGCATCTTGTCTTGTTCTTGTTCCATTCAGGATGATATTGGCAGTGGGTTTGTCGTATGTGGCTTTAATTGTGTTGCAATACTTTCCTTCTGTACCTAATTTGCTGAGCGTCTTTATCATGAAGAGATGTTGATATGGAAGGGCCTCTTCCACATTTTCAAGTATTTGTTATAAGCACCACCCCCTACTCTTCTAGTACCAATTTTCTGTGTTAGTCTGTTTCTGTTGCTTATAACAAAATACCTGCAACTGGGTAATTCATAAGAAAATGAAATTTATTGCTTACAGTTTCAGAGGCTGGGAAATTCAAAGTCCAAAGAACACATCTGGTAATGGCAACAGTGACTGAAGGGTCTCACATTGCAAGATGGAATAAGAGAGACTAACCTCTCACATGCTCTCCTTTTAAAGCCCTCAGAACCGTGCCCCTGACCACCATTATTAGTCCATTTGCTATGGCACGGTCCTAGAATCTAATCACTGCACCAAGGCCCCACCTTTCAATTGTTGTAATAGGATTTCCCACCCTCAACAGTTACAGTGGGGATTAAGCTTCTAATATATGAACTCTGGGGGACACAATTCAATCAATCCACAGCACCTGAGAACAGACAGAAGGTCAAAGGAGTGAGGGGCAGAGGTGCTAGAGGAACTTGGGGGGCTAAACAGCAGGATCTGCAATGCCTTCTAGCTCAGACCTCATCACTCCTGCCTGAAGC
>NW_007728832.1:60331-60956 GCF_000696425.1 Galeopterus variegatus
GGGCTAAACAGCAGGATCTGCAATGCCTTCTAGCTCAGACCTCATCACTCCTGCCTGAAGCCTCTGCAGGTTTTCTTTTGTGCTTCAGAAAACCCAAACTCCTCTGCACGCTGCAAAGCCTCACGTGACCCTGCCCTGATGGTCTGTCCTGTCTTCTGCCTTGCTGTGTCTTGACCTAGCAGGCTCCAGCCTCCCCACCTGCTTGCTCTTCCTTGACCACAGCCTACACAATGGCCATCTCTGATGGGATATTGATCCCCAGCTCCCAGGGCCGCAGCGTCCCACTGTCAGGTCCCTGCTCACAAGCAGCCTCTGTAGGGATCGCTTCCCAGTCCATCCTCAGTCATAGCTCTGTGATACATCATAACACCTACCACCACCTAAAGTAGTTTATTTGTGTTTGTTTCCTTGTTTATTGCCTGTCTCCCAGGTTAGAGCCTGAGCCCCACGAGGGGACATCCTGCCTGCCATGTGTCAAAGCAAACACTTAGGAAATTTAAATGAGGCTCTTATTTAAATTTACAAACCTGGAGAACGCCTCTTAGCATGAGAAATCTGCCCAGCAAGCAGAAAAGGTTGGAGGTTTTCTAGCATAAGTTCAGGAAGGTCTAAGCAGTGAACAAAT
>NW_007728832.1:62142-63805 GCF_000696425.1 Galeopterus variegatus
AAGCAGAAAAGGTTGGAGGTTTTCTAGCATAAGTTCAGGAAGGTCTAAGCAGTGAACAAATTCCAAACATTGTGGAAGATGGAATGGATAACTGGATAAAACATATTGAATAACGATTTCTCAGGACTTTTACAATATTTATGGCTACTCTAATTTAGACTATTCAATTTGTAAGTAAATGTAATGGTTAATAATCTTCTAGGCTATTCCATGTGTAAGTCATCCCATTTTCCCAGGATTTCTCTAAACAATGTCAGCTAGGTTTATGTAAGTGATGGGTTTCTTGGTAATAACAAATTCCAAGAGTAAACATCAAGCAGTAAATTCTAATGCACAGTCAGCTTCTTGGGCTAGAAGAGAACAAATCAATTAAGTTTTTTTTTAAAAATGGAGTCAGTGTGGCTTTTTTTATTTTATTCTCCTTTCCTGGCCTCTTTTCTTCTGCATCCCATGTTTATCAAACTCATCTCCCCAATACCAAGGGTCCTGCGGTGGCCCCTGGTAGGTGCTCTGTTGTGATTTTGTTCAATGAATGAATAAAAGACTGCTAGAGTTTTTTTACTTTATTCTGTGAAGCAGTGACAAGCGATTAGAGATCTCTTAGTAGTTGAGTGACATGATTTGATTTTACAAGATTACCATTTTCTGCAACCAATCAATGGCATGGGGGAAAAAGAAGAAGGGAGAATTGGTACAGGTCAGAAGAGACATCAGAGACATATTAATCAAATGCCAAGTGAGGACTTTGTTGGCACCTGGTTAAAACAAACAGGCCATAAAAATTCATCGCTGAGACACACTGCTTTTCTAGAAGAAGTATATACATGGGAATATTGACAGGTGAGAGTTTGATGTCTGGGATTTCATTTGAAATACTTCAAAAAAGAAAAACTAAGGATGCACTTGTGTGAACGGAATGGATAAAACAGGAACCAGAGCATGTTGGTAGTTGTTGGGGCTGAGTGAGGGGTATATGGGAGTTCATTGCATGAGTTGATGTGTTTGAAAATTTCCCTAAAAAGTAGCCTCATTAGGAAAGGTATTTTAAAATTATGCTGCTTCCCAGGAAGAGGACTCTTTGAGGGTTGGGAGGAGGAGGAAAGGTGAATTCCAGGGCTAGAGGTCCAGGTGAGCAGGTGATGGTGGTGTAGACGAGAGTGTGGACTCTAGACCTATTCAGGACGTAGAAACAGGAAGGCTTGTCCAGGTGTCATCTCACTGGAGACACGCTGTCACGAGCCCCATATCACAGAGAAAGAAACTTGCGCACACAGCCAAGGTGTTTGCCAAATTTCGTTCAGCCAGTCAGCGTCAGAGTCGGATCTGGAACTGAGATCTTCTAGCTCTGAATTCAGTGCTGCTTATAGTACGTGTGATATTGGGGAGTATTTACCATAATTAGCCATCGACCCTGTTTCTGGGCATACAACTCCTAAAATCTTTGGAATCTCCAAAGTGATAAGTGTCTTTTCTTATGCTGAGTGTTCTTATGATGAGTCTCTTCTTATGATTGGGAGCTCCAAGGTAGCATCAGGGTGAGGGCTGGTTGCCAGGGGAACCAACCTTGTGACTAGAGGGTTGGGACTTTCAGCCCCAATGCCGAACCTCTGTAGAAGGGAGAGGCGCTGAAGGTCAAGTTGATCTGGTCAATCACACCTGTATA
>NW_007728832.1:64507-72357 GCF_000696425.1 Galeopterus variegatus
CAAATTAATTGAACCCAAGGAGGGGGGTAGTGGGAACCCCAATTTATAGCTTGTCACAGGGGATGTAACCTGGGGCTTGCAACTGGCATCAGAAAGGACGGGCAGTCTTGGGGACTGAGCCCTCAACCTGTGGGATCTGATGCTATCCCAGGTGGATAGTGCTGGAATTGAATTGAGTTTGTGGATACTCAGCTGGCGTCCGCTGCAGAACCGATTGCCTGCTTGGTGTGTGCAGGAAAAAATCCACATGTGGTCACAGAAGTCTTCTGTGTTGATTGTGGTGTGAGAGCAGAGGAAAAACAATTTGTTATCGCAAAATACTGTGCCACACTGGGTCGGTCTGTCCTTCCTTCCTTCCTTCCCTTGCTCCCTCCTTCAATTATATCTTATCAGCCCCTGTTCTGTGCAGACTCCCAGGCTCTGTGTGCTGGAGCACAGACAAGTGACATCAGACGCAGTCCCTGCCTCAGTGAGCTCACCACTCATGCGGCCCTTGGGTAAATTTTTTCCTTTTCTTTCTTTATTATAAATATTTTCAAACACACAATAAAGGGGAGAAAACAGTCTCATGGACACGCACAGACACATTGCTTAGATGCAACAGTTTTTAACATTTTCCATATTTATTCATCAATTTCCCTTTGCTGAAGTATCCAAAGTAAATTAAAATCTTCATGTTATTTCATCACTGGATATTTTATTCCTAAACACCTAACATTTTCCTATATAACCGCTATACTTTAATCACACGTAACCAAATTAATAATAATAATACCCTATTATCAAATTATGCCCAGTCCATATCAAATTTCTCCAATAAACTGGTAATCAAAGCATATCTTGAAAATATTCTGGTTAAATGTCTTTTTCTTTAGAACACATGTAGAATTTTATTTCTAAATTAATTTTGGGAATAGTAATATAGTAAAAGAATTTTTAAAAAAAACTTGTAAAAGGGCCGGCCCGGTGGCGCACTGCTATAGTGCGCTGCTTGGGAAGTGCGGCGGCGCTCCCACCGGGGGTTCGGATCCCACATACAGACCGGTTCCCACTCACTGGCTGAGCGAGGCGCGGGAGCAACACCGAGGGCTGCGATCCCGTTGCCGGTCCTGGTCCGGTACGGGGGCGACACTGAGGGTTGCGATCCATTGCCGGACACGGAAAAAGACAAAAAAAAAAAAAAAAGACTAAAAAACTTGTAAAAACAGTGCAAAATAATGTTTGCTTCCCACCCTGGCCTCTAGCCCTGTAGCTCCTTCTCCAGAGACAATTGCTGTTCGTGATTTCTTTTAAAATCTCCTTGCAGAGAGATTCTCCCCTTGTTGTATATGCCTGTCTCAGCTCCCTGATTTTTCAAAAAACAGCCTTCTTGAGATATAATTCACATATCATAAGATTCACCCTTTGAAAGTGTACGAATCAGTGGTTTTTAGTATATTCAGAGAGTTGTGCAACGATCATCACTATCCAATTCCAGAATATTTCTATCATGCCAAAACAAATGCTACGTGCATTAGCAGTCCCTCCCAATCCCTCCCCTCTCCCAGCCCTTGGCAACCACTAGTTTATTTTCCATCTCCATGGATTTGCCTACTCTGGACATTTCATACAAATGTAATCACACAGTACATTTCGCTCAGCATAATGTTTCCAGTGTTCATCCACATTACAGCATGGGTCAGAACTTCATTCCCTAGGGCTGAGTAATAGTCCATTGTATGGATATACCACAGTTTGTCTGTCCGATCGTAAGTTGATGGACATCCAGGTTGTTTCTACTTTTCGGCTATTATGAGCAATGCTGCTTGAACATTTGTGTGCAAGTTTTCATGTGGACACCTGCTTTCAGTTCTCGAGTATACACCTAGGAAGGGAGTTGCTGGGTCACATGGTAACTCTGTGTTTAACACATTGAGGAGCTGTCATGCTGTTTTTCAAAGTGATGCACCATTTTACATTCCCACTGACAATGAGGGGTCCAATTTCTCCGCAGCCTCACCAACACTTGTTATTTCTGACTTTCTGATTTTTAGCTATCCCAGTGAGTATAAAGTGGTATCTCGTGATTTTGATTTGCATTTCCCTGATGTCTAATGATTGCCAAAGTCAAAAATAGTGTCGGCACTGCTGAATTTGACTGGATAAAATATAAACAAAACATTCTATTTGCAAAAACAGGCTTGCAGTCAGGGGCACACACGCAGATGGATGGTCTCCAGTATGTCCAAAGAACAAAGAAAGGTTTGGGAGTTGACTACTCTGTTTCTGTTGCTTGTAACAAAATACTTGCAACTGAGTAAGTTATAAAGAAAGCAAAATTTATTGCTTACAGTTTCAGAAGCTGGGAAGTCCAAAATCCGGAGAACACAGCTAGTGAAGCTCTTGGTGGTGACAGAGACAGCAGAGTATCACATTGCAGAAATGGTGGAAGCAGAGAGAGACTAACCTCCACATGCACTCTCCTTTTAAAGCCCTCCAAACCATGCCCCTGACCACCACTTTTAATCCATTCAATAGGGCATGGTCCTACAATCCAATCACCTCTTCAAGGACCAACTTTTCAATTACCCTAATAGGATTTCCCACCCTCAACAGTTACAGTGGGAATTAAGTTTTGGGGGGACATTCAATCCAAAGCAGGAATATTATTAGAAAGAGAAAGGTTATGTATTGTTTTGAAGGACAGTTTGTTGGCACTAGCGACATTTTTGGGAGTTGGCAGGCTCTGATTGGTAAGTGAAGGTGATAGGTAAAAATTGTCTTAGAGTCATGGCAAGTCGATTCAGTGGCTACTCGGTAAACTCTTAGGGTTACAGCAGGCCATTTCAGCAGCTGGGCTTGCAGAAGGTTCCTGGAGCTGGTGTTATGTGTCCCAAGTGCTTTTCCCCCTCACCCCTTGACTTTTATTTAATTTGCATGTGACAACAATGGCCCAATCTATACAACCAGCTTTCACGTGCCATTGTGCATCCTTTCGTGTGCTCACTGGCCATTTGTAGATCTTCTTTGGAGAGATGTATGTGACAACAATGGCCCAATCTATACAACCAGCTTTCATGTGCCATTGTGCATCCTTTCGTGTGCTCACTGGCCATTTGTAGATCTTCTTTGGAGAGATGTCTATGCAAATCCTTTGCTCATTTTAAAATCAGGTTATTTGTTTTTCTATACATTTTCAAACAAGAATACTTCATAAACGAATCTGTACATTTTGCACCGTATAACATCATGAGGCAAGCGATGTCTGGTCATGGCTGTGCTAGCCATGCTGAGATGAGCAGCTGGTGTCAAGGAGATGACAGATGATGTCTGTCAAGTTACATTTTTCCCCTTGTGAGCAGGTGACACTTCAGTCTTATTAACTATCCCCTTGCCCTCCAACTTTCTCCTAATGGTTTTAGCATCCCTTGATAATCTTTGCTTGAATCAATTACTAAATTAAAGGTTGCAAATGCTGTTTTATTTTGTTTTGTTGTTTGCTTGTTTGTTTCTGCCGTTTATTCTATATTTATTGGCTGGCATATTCTGTAAAGAAGAGCTTTTCCTCATCGCCTGTGGCTTTTGAGCTTCTGGAAAGGCAGATAGATAAATGCTTAATTCTTTCCCTATACTTTCTGATGTTCAAATTAAGGAATTAATGTAATACTAGGCTTCAGCTGTCACAGGTAAACTTCTGACATCTACATCTAGGTTTTTAAGGAGAAGATGCTTTTCCCAAGAGATTGAAATTTGGACAAGCCCTTTTCCTACCTTCCAGAATTTTCTCTCGGTGTGGAGCGCTCAAGGACACGGCTATCTCTTCTTTGATAGACACACAAGTAGTTAAAATCTAATGATCCCACCCACTTTTAAATGTTGGAGGGTAATCTTAGTAATATCTAGAAATGGGTAACTGATTCAAAGTCTCTTGTTAGACATTAACTGAATTGAGTCAAAAACTCTGACTCATCTCTAACAATTTCCCTTAAATTTTCCCTTGTCTTTATTTGCTAGTCTTTTTGTTTCTATCTTTAATTCAAGCCAGAGCCGTTTCTCTGGCTGTGTGGGGTTAATGGAAAACATTTGCAATCTGGACTGGAAGTTTTGTTCTGGCACATCTAGCGTGTGATCTTAGGCCATTTATATGAAGCAAAACTCATTTTTCTCAAGCAAAAGAGTGAAAATGCTATTAACGCCTACTTCACTAGGTTTAATGATATAACTTGAGTAAAAATGCTTTGTAAACTGTAAAGTACCATGCAAATGGAAAGCTCTGGGCTCCAGCTGAAATGAAGCCATCTCTGTGATTATTGTGTCATGGGCTTGGCGATTTCCTGGACTTCCTTTTCAAGTTTTTGTTTTCTTAGGCCCTTTTAGTTTTCCAGCTTCTTCTAGCTGCCCAGTCGCTAACCATGAAGCCATCCCATAAAATTTTGCAACTCCCGTGACTTTTGCCCTCGATTTCTCTAAACTAGGCAGCCAAACGTAAGAGAGAGAGCACGGGTTATGGAGCCTAGCAGATGTGCATTCAAAGCTCAGTTCTGTCACTTGCTGTCTGTGTGACATTAAGCCAAATGAAGTCTCCTCTCATTTCCTTGTCTGTTTCATATCTGTGAAAAGAGGGATGGTTGTATTAAATGCCTGTTGAATTAAATCCTATAAATTCAAGCATTCTTAGCAAAGGACCTCCAACTTAGCAGACGTGCGGTAAATGTTGCGTTTCCATTCTGTACTCTAAATTATTGTACCTTAAGATCTCACTGCCTGCCACCCTTTATAAGTTTCATTGTCTTTTCAGTAAAGCTAATTGCCTTTCTAAAAAGATTCCATTTGGTTTTTATTTGTGCCTACCTCAAGTATTCTCTAACCGCACGTTTTGGAGAAGGCTTTCTGCCCTGGGGACAACTTCTATGCTCTTTTAAGCCAGAAAAGATGACTGCTTCACTTCATCAGTTTGTATTTGAATATAAAAAATGAAACATAAATTTGAATTTATTATGTATCTGCATTGAGAGCCAGTGATTGACGTTGTCTGTAAGCTCACATTAAAGATGAAAGTGAGACAGGAGGTGCTTTATAAAATGGGAAACACTCTTCCACTGGTTAGTTGCTGCGTCCCTTCTTGTCAGCTGGGTTGAAACCATTGTACATAAGTGGTTCCAGCTGTTAACCATGTGGTTCTTGGCATTTCCACTATGGGTTTTTTTGTGATACAATTGACATGTTCTGCCCCAGGCAGCTGGATGAAAACCCATATTGTTTGCTGTGCTCCTTGGGGTGGGCGGGTAGAAGTTCTGTAAAGGGGTATTCAGTAGTGCTAGCAACATACGGAGCTGAAGTTTAACTTTGCTAAAAGAACTTTTTCCAGCGTGAACCGCTACTGTAAGCAAGGTTTCAGGGCAATATTTACATTGGACAACATGCTGGAAGTAGCTGTTTTTCAATAAAGAAGTTTTTACTCCTTCATGCAAATTAACCAAGAATCTCACCTAGGCAATATTTGGTTAGTTTGTCTCACCCCAAGGCAATAACATAACATTATTATTGTTACTGTTAATAGTAGTAGCTCTCTCAATAATTCAGATGGGCTTTCTCAGAAATGCATTTAAGCCAAGAGTGTTTTGCAGCGTGTCCTATAGCTGGTGCCAGTGGGAGTCAGGGCATCTGAGTCAGGTCTGTAAGGTGACAGTTGCAAAGACAGGGAGAGACGCTGGCATAAAGCAACAAGTGGTAAACCCTGCTTGGAGGTCAGGAAGGCTTTGCAAGGAAAAATGAGACTTTGCCACTGAGAAAGGGTTTTCGAGGTGGAGGGGAGCACAGACGCAAAAGCACGAGCTGGTGCTGAGTGGGTGAAACATCATAGTGAGTTTGGAGAGTTGGAAGCAATCTAAACAAATTTTCCAGCACGTGTATTTCTACTCCAGCCTTCTACTCACCAACATTCATAGCAAAACTGAAGTCCGATCCCATAAAACCATATAATTTTTTTTTTCGGTGGCTGGCCAGTATGGGGATCCGAACTTGTGACCTTGGCAGTAACCAACATGCATATGGTTGGGGAGCACTCATAGTGGGGAGCACTCAGAACCTACAAACAGGTAGGAAGGAAACAGATAGGGGGGAGGGGGGAGGGGCGGGGGAGGGACGAGTGGGAGGAGTCTACACTGGACGGTGACGAAGGCTATTCCAGCCGAGGCCTGAAGGACAGGAGGAGAGAGCCATGTGCTGGTGGTAGCAGGGACGGAGAAAGTGCCATATGCTTTGGAGGGAGGACACACAGGATGTGGGAGGTGAAAAAGGAAAGAACCTAGACCGACTCCCATGTTTCCTGGCTTCAGTAACCTGGGTAATGGCAGATACGGCACTGCCCAGGGCAGCTTGTTAGCAGGTTGCATGAGCCCCGTGGGGTGCCCCAGGCCAGTCCCCTTGGGCGTTGTGCCTGGGTCTGTGCCTCCTGCCTCCCAAGTGCCTCTTGGCCTTTCCCTTTGTGTTCCCTGCCCTTTGAGTGTTGACTTGCCCAATGACACTTTCAAAAGTTGGAGAAAAGACACAAGGCTGGTAGAGCCATCCTGTGCTTGACAAACTTTGCAAAATGAGGTTTGCACCCAAATGCAAGGGGACATCGTCAATCACATTTGCCATTCATTGTATATCTGGGGAAAAAAAGTTTATGGGTGGGAGGAGTTTAAAGCTGAGAATCCCATGAAACTTCTGGCTGGCATGAAACTTACCTTCAACTCTGAGGTCATTTTTTTTCATGATCACAGACGGCTGAGTTGAATGTGCAGGAAAACTGGCTGAAAAAAATAATTTTCCAATCATATACTAATGAGGGTGAAACGATTTTTGTTCAAAGCATTTGTAAAGCTTCATGATCCTGGTCTGAAATCTTGGGTCCTAAGACACTCCTTGTGAAAACAAAAACATTCCTGGGCCCAGATTCCAAAGAATAAAAGACACCAGGAGTATTTTCAAATATTGTTGGACTGATTTAAATTTCACTGGAAAACAGCTTTTTAAAGCTAAGTTGTGTCTGTGGGCTCTGGGTGATCACTCCCACAGCAGCTGGTCACTGCCAACTCCTGGCAGCTTGAGAAAGTGACCTGTTTCCCACGCTCTCACTCAGCCCCACTGGGATGTTTGTGCTGGGGGATGTTTGCATGGTGGGGAGGGAAGCAGCCACAGCCCACAGGAGGGAGCTCCTTGCTTGACTCCCCCCTCGTGTGGGCTCTGGGTGATCACTCCCACAGCAGCTGGTCACTGCCAACCCCTGGCAGCTTGAGAAAGTGACCTGTTTCCCACGCTCTCACTCAGCCCCACTGGGATGTTTGTGCTGGGGGATGTTTACATGGTGGGGAGGGAAGCAGCCACAGCCCACAGGAGGGAGCTCCTTGCTTGACTCCCCCCTCTGCAGCCTGTCAGTGTATTCTGGAAAAGTCTTGCTGGTGCCAGGTGATGATGGAAAACATGTCACCTGAAGAGTTGACAGCCCATGATGTTTGGTAAAAAGAGAGGGTTTTGTTAAGTTCACATTTAACTCCCAAAGCTGTCATTCCTTTCCCGACCTGGACCCAGATCTGCTCTGCCATATGGGATCTTTTACCAGGTTCTTGGCAACTGTTTGGTCTGAAGTTCCTGCCTTTATTCCATCCCTGCCCCTTCGTCTCATAATGAGGTGGCAAGTGTCTGAAGGATGAGGTTCAGGGAAGAGGAGGGAAACCCACAGGCCACTTCTAACCCAGCCCTGAACAACAGACCGTCGCTGTGTTAGATTCGGGATCTTCCAATGTGCAGCCTTTTGAGCAAATTAAGGCGCCACTTGCAAAATCTCTCCCATTTGACTAGGGAATTTTTTTTTCTTTTTTTTTTTT
>NW_007728832.1:72947-79944 GCF_000696425.1 Galeopterus variegatus
ACCGGGCCAGCCCAAGGGAATTTTTTGTTCTAATTCAAAGATTTCTTTAGGGAAAAAGGACCACTGGAGTGGGATTCCATGTTCTCTGTGGATTGTGCACTGACAAGAAAGTAGGGGGTGTCAGACCTCATTGTCACAAGGCTTTACGGCAGATCCACATGCCTCCTCCCTGGGGCGTAACCGTGGCTGAGAACAGTGGTACATTTTTTTTTTTTTTTTTTTTGACCGGCAACAGATCACAACCCTTGGCGTTGCGCCCGCACCTCGCTCAGCCAGTGAGTGGCCAGTCTGTACGTGGAATCCGAACCCTCAGCGGGAGCGCCGCCGCACTCCCAAGCGGCGCACTACAGCAGTGCGCCACCCGGCCGGCCCCAACAGTGGTACTTTTTAGGGGTGGTTATAATTGATTTCAAGAAAGCCGTAAGTGATTAGAAGGGCCAGCTTTGGAGCTGGGCTCCCTGCAGTCAAATCTCAGTGTTGGCACTTGGTGGCTTTGGACAGATTGATTAATTTAGCCAATTTTCCCCATCAGAAAAATATGGGTATTCGTAGGACCTACTCTTATGGAATTCTGCTGAGGATTAGATGTTAATAGGATGCTTGGAAGCTGGTAAGCATTCGATAAATGTTAGCTGTTATTCTAACACATCAAACCATTCGAAGTCATGGATAATGCCCCATTCGGATTCACTTCTTGACACTTGTGGGACCATCGCCTGCTGTGCCAGTCCTCCTTAGCTTCCTGGATTGTGGGTTCCTTAAAGGCAGGGACTGGATCCTACGCATTTTTGCACCCAGGAAATGATTTCTCTGTGCGTTGAGTAAATTAATCAAGGCTTTAATAATGACTTATGTTTGAATTAATGCTTGGCAGTAAATGAAGCACTTTTTTTCCCGTTGTCCTCCTTGAGGCAAGGTGGTTGCACACAAGAGGCCTGCAACTTGAAGCCTAAAGCGTGTGCCAAGGTCTGGCGACTGGCAGGTGGCGTCACATCTTGTGGTTCTTACCCTGTGCCATTGCCACCAGTGCACCTTGTCTGGAAGGAAAATGCTGGGTTTTGCAATTCACACACATCTTAGATTCTGTTGTATTTTACACGCTGTGGGTGCCTGCGACTGTGTTCTGCAAGTGGGTGCTTGGTCCCACGGAGGAGGAAGTCATTTCTGCATCCCCTTTAACTGCACTTGGTTTCATGCAGGTCACCACCAATGGCCTCATTGCCATGAGTGAGCCCCCAGCTGAAGAATCCCACCCTGGGCTCTTCCCACCCACCTTTGGTGCAGTGGCACCTTTCCTGGCGGACTTGGACACGACAGATGGCCTCGGGAAGGTTTACTACCGCGAAGACCTGTCCCCCTTCATCACTCAGCTGGCAGCACAGTATGTCCAGAGAGGGTTCCCAGAGGTCTCTTTCCAGCCCAGTAGCGTGGTGGTTGTCACCTGGGAATCTGTGGCCCCCTACCAAGGGCCCAGCAGGAACCCTGCCCAGGAAGGCAAGGTAAGCAGCACTTCCCCGGGTACAAGTGCAGATAGCCTGACATTGGGTTTGCACTCTTTGGGTCTTCTGGTTTGTGTGACTCTGATGGGCATCATGCCTACATTATGGATAAACACAGGAAATCCAAAGCAAAATCTAGAAGGCTGGTCATCGCAGGTTTCAAACTTTCAAAAGCTTATCTACGAGGCTGTATAACTCCAGCTTTTGATGATTAGATATAAAGAAAGCCAGTTCCTGAGAAGACCAGCGCCTGGCAAGAAAGGGGTTGAAAGATGCCATCCCCTGGCTGTCCATATTTCAGGTGGTGGAAGGGTAGTTTCTAATTTAAACAGAGAAGATATTAACAGGAAATGAGAGCTGAAGAACTAAACACAAGGTCCCAGACTCTAGTTGGGGTGACAAGAGCCTTTTGCTGCGTGGTTCAGGACACGAGTGTTATCACAACACAGGGGACAGGAAAAGCTCGAAGGACCAGGCTGCAGAACTTGCACTTGCCCTCGAAGGGAAGAGAGTACGTGAATAGGTCCAGATGCCATCACTAGACCTGAAGTGACTTTTTAGGACAGACCTCAATTTTTCCTTGGAGATCCAATTTCTCTCTACCATTATTTAAATTTTATAGGATTATGGAGTAGGGAGAAACTTGGAAGGTCCAAGAGAACTCCATAGAAATGGGGGAGGTTCCAGGCTGGTAGTTCCCAATGCCAACCACAGTACACCAGTTCTACAAGATAGTCCTGGAGGAAGAGGCCTCTTCCTGGCCAAATTCACTTGGGAAATACTAAAACTCTGTCTGCCTCTTGGTGACTCACTCTGGAAAGTCTTGCAGTAGAGAAACCTGCTTTGTGCTGTTTAACTGAGCAGTCGCAAACCTTTTGGCCATCTCCCTAACCCCACCGCACCCCAAATAGGACACATTATATCCCAACAGAACACACTTTGGGAAAGGTTGTTATGGGCCTGCATGATACATTGGCTCAACTGTTATCTATCCAGGTGACATACTTGAAAATGGCTTGAAACCTTAAATTTTTTTAATGCCTTCCTTTCACTAAATGCCCAATCTCTTGGTACCGAGCCCTTGCCTACCTCTGGGGCCTGATCTGTCACATGCTCTCAGCAGTGCTGTACCAAATGATTCTGCAAGTCCTTGATCATGCCACCCTCCCCCACCCTGCCATGCAGTATCTTGCATGTGCTGTCCTCTCTGCTTGGGTTGTCCTCCCCTGCCTCCTCCCGACAGGTGGCAAACTCCTCCTTCTCTTTCCTTCAGACTTGGCCCTTCTGTGAGGCCTTGACCCCCTGGACCACCTCCTACTCCCCCACCCCTCCTAGCACTTGGCACTTTCTCCTTCAGCTTCTACAGTGCTTGGCACATATCTGTCATGAATCCATCCCCTGGTCTTGCAAAGTTCTGGTCACATGTCAGTCTTCCTGTCTAGACTCAAGTGCAGGGACCTTGCATTTTCCATCTCCACATGCACAGAGCAAGAAATACTCTCTGTGCTGGGTGATTCATAGCTAACCTCACGTAACATTTCTATGAAGTAGGTGGTTTTCTCTCCATTTTACAGATGCAAAAATCAAGGCTTAGAGAACATAAGTATCTTGCTCTTGCATAAGCTCTCCCAGCCAATAATGCCGTGGAGCCAAGAGTTGGACCCAGGTCTCTTTTCTCCCAAAGCTTGTGTTTTTTCCTTCTGTATGATGTTCAAGCCCAATGAATGTTTGTTAAATGATGAATGTGGTTGAAAATGTTTAATGGCTGTGGAAACAAATTCTGCAGCTAAGGATTTCCTACGTTGCATGACATCTAGGCCACCGTCTGGAAGTGCCATCTCTATAGTTTTTGGTTAACCTTGGGGTTGCAGATATGCAGAAGATATTCATTAGCTAATCATAAAATTTCATGTTGGCATAGCCTTAGAGATATTCCATCGGAGCTATCTCAGAATATTTGGTCCTTGCTACAAAAAGTACTACTTTTAGAATAAGGTGAGAATACTGCCATCTGTTTACAGCACTTTTTATGCATAGTTTGGTGAGTAATGCATTTTCAGATCTGTAGATATTTCCTAAGTAACTAAATGTTAATTCATTTTTGCAGAGAAACACATTCCAGGCTGTTTTGGCCTCCTCCGATGTCAGCTCCTACGCCATTTTCCTTTACCCTGAAGATGGCCTGCAATTCCATACAACATTCTCAAAGACAGACAAGAACCAGGTCCCTGCTGTGGTCGCATTCTGTCAGGGCTCCGTGGGATTCCTCTGGAAGAGTGACGGAGTTTATAACATATTCGCTAACGACAGAGAATCAATTGAAAATTTGGCCAAGTATGCTTTCATTGTCTTTTCAGTAGATTCTCCCTTTAAGAATATTACTATTTTAGGGTAAATGTCATGGGTGTTATAGATCATCCCTCCTAAAAATGTTCCTACAGGTTTAAATTTTGTATATCATTTTTATGTTATGAAATACCATTTTCCTGCTGAGCTTAAGGGAATCTACTCTTAGAATGAACGTGTATCCATCCTACTTTTTAGACATCATCCTTATTTTTTTGTTTTTGGTTTTTGTTTGTTTTTGGTTTTTTTGGTGGCTGGTACAGGGATCCGAACCCTTGACCTTGGTGTTATGACACTGCTGTCTGCTGAGCCCACCAGCCAGTCTAGATATCATCCTTATTTAAAACAGTTTCTACCATTTCTTCTATAAGGTTAGAAATAAAGGCATTCAGGGGCCGGCCCAGTGGCGCACTGCTACAGTGCGCCGCTTGGGAAGCGTGGCAGCGCTCCCGCCGAGGGTTCGGATCCCACATACAGACCAGTTCCCACTCACTGGCTGAGCGAGGGGCGGGTGCAGCACCGAGGGTTGAGATCCCGTTGCCGGTCCCGGTCCAGTACGGGTGCGACACTGAGGGTTGCAGTCCGTTGCCAGACACGAAAAAAGACAAAAAAAAAAGAAATAAAGGCATTCAAACCTGTCTCCTGCTATGAAACCAAGGCTAAGAACCTTTTAACCCCCACGTTGACTAGGGTGGAAATTCTTACAGCAGAGACAGTGCTCTCTCTCAGGTTATTTTGTAGAATTGGGCAAAAGAAAGAAAAGCCCAGACTGGTTTTATAAAATTAAAATCTTTCCTCTCTCATTATTCTTTAAAAAGCAAAGAATGAAATGCCGCTTCCCAATTTCTTGCTGTCAAATGTAGCATAAAATTCCTCTGGCCTTGACTTCACGGTGTGCTGGTAAATGCTTAACAACTGGTTTTATGAAGTTAGGGGGAGCCCTAGGTTACAGCATTTGCCTATTTCCATGGAGTAAATACTCCTCCCATAGCCAATTTCAAGTACTAACGTCATGTTACTCAGTGAAGAGTTGAGAAAAGATGCTTCATTATATAAATTTTCACCGTCAAGATCCAGTAGACTTAAACAACTTCAAGAACATGGATACTAGTAAAAGAATTAGGATGTAATGGGCTTTGAGTATTTCTTGCCTTTGAAAAAAATATAATTTATTTAATTGTAAGTTGATATAATTCAATTTTTTTGCAATGGCTTTGATTAATAATTGGCTTGCAAAATTACTAAAAATTTAACAGCAGGCTCTCGTGAGCTNAATAGAGTAGGGATTTCTAATAAGCCATGTCTGAACTGTTTTCATTCATAACACATGACACCAGATGTGTGGGGTTTTTTCCCCACATGAACCAGTTCTCCAGACACCAACTGGGTGTCCTACGATTCAGTCCAGTTCTGGCACTAACTACCTGGAGTTAGTGCAGGTACCACAGGTTAAGGGCTCAGCTTGCCCCCACTTTAGTGCCAGTCACAAGCCCTGCCTTTCCACCTGTACTTCTCACCAGCCCGCTATAAATCAGAGGTTTCCACGACCCCTTCCTCAGGTTCAGTTCTTTGCTAGAACAGCTCACATGACTCAGGAGAGCACTTTACTTACCAGTTTATTATAAAGGATATAACTCAGAACAGCAAAATGGAATAGACGTATAGGGCAAGGTGTGGGGGAGGGCCAGAGCTTCCATGCCCGGGTGTGCCATGTTCCCAGCTCCTGGACATGTTCACCAACCCCGAAGCTCCCCAAACCCCATCATTTAGGGGTTTTTATGGAGATTCCATGATGTAGGCCTGGTTAATTAAATCAATGGACATTGGTGATTAATTTAACCCTCAGCCAATCTCCCCTCCTTGGAGGGAAGGGGTTGGGGTTGAACGTCTAAGCCTCTAATCAGGGTGTGGTCTTTCTGTCCAGCAGCCCCCATTCTGCAGCTACCTGGGGGCCCCCAGCCACCAACCATCACATTAACATACAAAAGACATTCTTATCACACCAGAGATTTCAGGAGCTCTTGTTTTAGGGGCTCTTGTGTGGGGAACCAGAGACAAAAGATCAAATATATATCTTCTATTATATTCACACATTTGTTAAATATGTCAGGGTGGAGAACAATCTTCAACACTGAAATAATAAAGAATAAAAGAATAAAGGCAATCAAATTGTTTTTATGTGGCAGGCAAGTTAAAAGTCTTTTGCGTGGAGCATTAGACTTTTACCAGAACTTCCATTTTTGCAAAGTTGGTAACCTCTTTTCTTTGCAGGNCCTGTTCTTAAAGGAAAAGCTTTCAGCTTTTCCCCATTCAGGATGATGTTGGCAGTGGGTTACAGTATTTTATAGTTGTAAAATGCTTTTGGATTTTGCACCTTATTTGCTTTTCACCACACCTTTTGAGCACAAAAGGGTAAACCTGTCCCAGATCCCACACCAATAGAGTAGGGATTTCTAATAAGCCATGTCTGAACTGTTTTCATTCATAACACATGACACAAGATGTGTGGGTTTTTTTCCCCACATGAACCAGTTCTCCAGACACCAACTGGGTGTCCTACGACTCAATCCAGTTCTGGCACTAACTACCTGGAGTTCGTGCAGGTACCACAGGTTAAGGGCTCAGCCTGCCCCCACTTTAGTGCCAGTCACAAGCCCTGCCTTTCCACCTGTACTTCTCACTAGCCAGCTATAAATCAGGAGTTTCCATGACCCCTTCCTCAGGTTCAGTACTTTGCTAGAACAGCTCACATGACTCAGGAGAGCACTTTACTTACCAGTTTATTACAAAGGATATAACTCAGAACAGCAAAATGGAATAGACATGTAGGGCGAGGTGTGGGGGAGGGCCAGAGCTTCCATGCCCGGGTGTGCCATGTTCCCAGCTCCTGGACATGTTCACCAACCCAGAAGCTCCCCAAACCCCATCATTTAGGGGTTTTTATGGAGATTCCATGATGTAGGCCTGGTTAATTAAATCACTGGACATTGGTGATTAATTTAACCCTCAGCCAATCTCCCCTCCTTGGAGGTAAGGGGTTGGGGTTGAACGTCTAAGCCTCTAATCAGGGCGTGGTCTTTCTGTCCAGCAGCCCCCATTTTGTAGCTACCTGGGGGCCCCCAACCACCGACCATCACATTAACATACAAAAG
>NW_007728832.1:81477-86753 GCF_000696425.1 Galeopterus variegatus
ACTAGTATGGGTAGGTCACTTTTTAATCCCTGAATTGCACCTCTGGAATGGCTTGGGGGGACCTCTGCTAGTGTTGTGCCCATTGGGACAAACTCACTGAATAGCCCCGGACTGTCTCAGCTCTGCAATGACCAGACGTGACAGAGGCTGGTGCTCCATCCCCTGCTGCAGGAGGAAGCAGGCGATAGGTTTCAGATCAACATGAATCCCCAGGATTCCTTCTGCGTGGTTAGTGGGGGCTCTCAAGGGTTGCCAGCCTGTTTCCAAGAAGCCTGTCCTCCCCTCTAGGAGCAGCAACTCCGGGCAACAGGGCATCTGGGTGTTTGAGATTGGGAGTCCAGCCACGACCAACGGTGTGCTGCCCGCGGACGTGAACTTCGAACCTGACAATGGAGCAGACTATGATGACGAGGACGAAGATTATGACCTGGTGACTCCTCATCTGGGCCTGGAGGACATGGGCACCACACCCTTCCCCCATGAGGCTCCCAGAAGAGGAGACACTGACACATACAAAGTGCCCCGTGTCCTCTCCCCACGCCGCACGGCCACCGAGAGACCCCCTGAACCTCCCACAGAGAGGACAAGGTCTTTCCAATTGCCCGTGGAGAAGTTCCCCCAGCAGCCCCCACAGGTCATAGATGTGGACGAAGTGGAGGAAACAGGAGTTGGTAAGACCATTTAAGTTGCAGCTGGGGACACTGGGGTTTCCAGATGGCAGTAGCGCTGGAGGGTGTCAGTTGCATGCATTGGGGTGGCTTGTAAGGATGACAGCTTGGGGGAGGACTGAACTGTCCCAGCTGTACAGCACGGGTGTGTAGACCCAGTGGCTTCAGAGATGCCCCGTGATCTTTTGGGATTAGGACTGAGGTGACAGCGACTGTCGAGTGTGTCCTCTTTCAAGTTTCCTGAATTCTCTTCTGTTTATTTTAAAGAGAAACGTGCTTTAGAATTGTTTTGAAAGTCAGATTTTCTTACTTGTGACTTCTGAGATCAGGAATCTATTCACCCACCTGAAAAAACATTTCAGAAGTTCTTTTGGCAATTTTATGCGGCTAACCTTTGATATTTGTTTCCTCCTGGTTTTGGAATTAGAAGGGTTGATTATTTTTTTTCTCCCAATCCTGCCAGTTTCAGAGTTGGTTTGTGAAGATTAAAAAATACAGAATAAGTAGATCCCCCTTTTTAAAAGATAGTTTTACCATATAGTATCTTCTAGGCAACCATATTATGTCAGATTTGTGCAATATTTTGAGAGAAAACAGTCTGAACCCCAACGTGCTTTGTCTTATGAGATGTTTCAACTAGACTGTGTTCATTATTTTTTTTTTCTCTTTTGGTTGATGTATAATCCCTTAAGATTCATACAAATGGGATGGTCCAGGCCTTTAAATATGTTTACTGTGACTCTTTCGTACTTGTACTAAGAAGTTATCCTAAAACCCTTAGAAAAGTCTAGCACAATCCGCATTATTCACTCAGCATTTTGATTTCTCCTGACTTGTTCCCAGCAATAGTCCGAAATGTTTGTTCTTACTGAGTTTTCCACAGCAGGGATGTGAGGCTGCCTACTGGGTAGTGTGTTCACTTACTTTGGGGGCTCAGAAATGGAGACGTTGCCATTTGATGGCAGGACGAGGACGTGGGTTCACGTCTTGGGCTCCCCCTACACACACTGCACCCCAGATTCCTGGTGTGATGCCGAAACCCCTGAGCACATAGCACCCTGCTCCTGCAGCTGGTTTCCGAGTGATCTCCCCAGATGTGTCGGGTGTGTTTACTTGCAGATGTTTAGTTTTGAGTCCTCCCGTTTCCACCCTATCTAGGCATCTCTGGAATTCTCATTTTTGAAACCATCACATTTGAATGAAGCCATTTCTGGCCCCAACAACTTACGGCAGTATGTTACATAATACTGAGAAAAGCCTAGATTTGAACCCAAAGTGTGTTTAGAACAGATGTTTTTCTGTCCCTCTAGCCCAGTTATTTCCCTGTGTTTATTAGGAAGGTCAGTCTTCGCTGGCCAGCAGTGCATTCCTGTTGTTATTTGAACAGTCACCCACGGATACACAGGCCATGGCGGACCCACTGAGAGCCAGACCCGTAGCTAGGTTTAAGTGATCAGCGTCACATGTATTCAGCTCAGGGCCCACATGTTCTTGGCTCCGAACACTGTCTTTATACACACTGGAAATTCCCTTCCAAGTATGTATATAGTCCATTATAAATGCAATCATTATCCCCTCTAAAAGTTCACCCCTCTTGTGCTGTTGAACTTCATTCCAAATCAGTTTGCTCTGGATTATTCAATTTAATGAGCTAGCTCATGATTCTAATGAAATGAACTTTGGAGTTAGAAATTTAAAATAAAAAGAAATTCATTTTGTTTCTTGGGTCAAAGTCTTTTTAGACCAGATGTGACTGAGGGATTATTTCCGATTGGCCTTTGAGTGTAAGAGCTTCTGAATTATTCCTTGGGGGAAATATTTTAAGGTAGTTAATATTTTAAGAGAGTTAAAATGGAAATTTTTATGTTGTATATAATTTGATATATACATGAAATATATATATATATTTATGATATATATAAATAGTAAAAATGTATATATTTTAAGGGGAAGCTGACCCTTCTGATTACCTTCAATGGACACCATCCTAAGATTGATACTGGGTGACAGTAACCTAATGTTGATTCAGTGACACTGTATATGCTGTGTCATAGCATGTTTTAATAATCCACCCTGGTGCTTTCTCAACTCCTTTTAGACCTGTTTGCCTCAGTGGTTTGAATAATGGAGGCAGATTACAATTTCAGTAGCTACATGTAGCAGGTGCTAAGCTTCTGTAGTGCCTCTGGTCCCCTGAATTGCCTGGGCAGATGTGAGTCCCTGCAGGGCTCGGGGACACCTCCCAGGCCAAACCGTGCAAACGCTCACAGGTGTGCCATGTCTTCTGAACAGTTTTCAGCTACAACACGGATGCCCGCCAGACGTGTGCCAACAACAGACACCAGTGCTCGGTGCACGCCGAGTGCACGGACTACACCACCGGCTTCTGCTGCAGCTGCGTGGCCGGCTACACAGGGAACGGCAGGCAGTGTGTCGCAGAAGGTAATGGGAGCTGGCAGGGGGTGCAGAGCTTCAGTTTTGGTGCTTGTTTTTAAGTGTTGCTTTTGCTCAGATCCCTGGAGGTGGGCTGTGTGCTTAGTATGGCAGTGATATTTCATCTCTCATTCCCGAGTCTTATATTCTCTAATCGGGCATTCCTTGGAGAATGGCCATTTTCTCATAGAACGAAGTCTCTTTCTTTCCTGTGCTATTTCTCCACTTCTGAGGTGACAACCATCAGGAGCCTCTCTTCATGACCACCCCGAGCAGGGGACAAAGGCCGAGTGTTGAAATTACTCAGCTTGGACCAGTAATTGTTCATGTCCATCATTTTCTGCTATTTCTTTTAAACCTCATGTGTTTGTCCTTAAGTCTCTCCCGTGTGATGTGGCGCTGCTCCCAGACCTAACCATCTTAATGACTGTTTACACCCCAGCAGGGCCACAGCAGGCTGGCATAGACTGAACTGTAGTTGGTCAAGGCTATTCCGGTCATCCATCGCCTTCTGCTTCCTTTCCCTGTGCACCTGGCATTGCAGCATGGCTACAGTGGAGTGAGGATGCACCCCAGTTGATTCTAGCCCATTGCAGAGCTGACTCCAAAACAGATTTGACTGTGGGCCAGCATCAGTTCTGAACTCTGACCTCAAAAGACCCACATGGTCTTGATGCTTTCAGGAGGTCAGGAGAATCCTTTCTGTGCAAGTCCAGGGGATCCTGGTAACAGTTCACTCAGAGAGAGAGAGATTTCTGGGAGGCTGGGGCCATATACCAGAATTAAAACAAAAAACCCACCATACTGCAGATTTGTCCCTTCAGGTGCCACCAAGTAGCCTCACTTGTCACGGCTCATTTTCCTTGTGTGTTTCAGAGAGATTTCTGGGAGGCTGGGGCCATATACCAGAATTAAAACAAAAAACCCACCATACTGCGGATTTGTCCCTTCAGGTGCCACCAAGTAGCCTCACTTGTCACGGCTCATTTTCCTTGTGTGTTTCGTGGGGAACTTCAACTGCTTTGCAAAATCTGATTAAATAAAACTCCTAAAATAAAACTAATAAAAATAAAGTTGGAGGAATGTTTTCTGTTTTTCAGATCCCTTGCCATAGCCACAGTTAAATCAGTTATTTTAATTTGCTAAAAACAAAAGAAGTATTTCCTTCTGGGTCACAATTAGATAAAGTGAGGTTTTTTGTTTTTTTGGGTTTTTTTTAATACAACCTTCAGCAATGAAAGAACATTTAGTGCTCTTTTCATATTAATTTTGGGGAATATTTTTAATTTCTTTAAAGTGTTTTTCTGTTTTCCTACAAATCCTGTCCCCCCAGGGATGAGATGCCTTTGCTTCTTTGTTTTAAGCCTGGCTTTTATACCTCTCCCACCCTTCTAGAAGCTTCCAAAATCCACAATGAAAGTTTATTCTTAAAGAGCAACCTCATTAGCTCGTTCCACGCCAAATATCAGAGCTCAAAATGCTAAGCAGTTGGTGTTTGGCAGCAAGCTGAGATGTGACAAGCTGTTCCGCCACATATTTTGACATTATATACGCACACTACAATAGTTTTGTGGCTTAAATATTTGTTGGATTCTTGCTACTTAAAATTTTTTTTCTAGCTCAAAGTTTGGTGGAAAAAGTTTTGTTTGGTTTCCTAACTTGGCTTTCTTGCTTGTTTCTGAAACTGTTCTTGTATGCATTTTTTCCCTATTTGTCTGCTCACTTTACAGCATTTCCCAGTGTAATGACATAACATGTGTGTCAAACTACTCTGTGTCAAATATGCCCTGGCTAGGTTAACCTGTGTAGCATTTTGGGCACACTGAACACAGCAAAAGTTCATCAGAACGTAGATGGCACACAGGTGCAATCACATCTGTCTAAGGTAAATTTCAGTGAAATTGACTGAGAATTTACTATGCAAAGAAAACCCTAGTAAAATGAAGGAAAGGGCTGGGTGTGAAAGTCTTGTTCCTAGTGATTTATAATCTAGGAAGAGAATTAAGATATGTACAATCAGTAACTGATAGAATTTAATTCTACATCAAACATAAACAATCCAAGGTGACTTTCCTTTTATCTCTCCCTTCAGTTTTTGGTTTTTTTTTTTTTTCTGGAGATATAATTCAACACACATTTTTAAAGTACACCATTTGGTGGGTTTTAATATATTCA
>NW_007728832.1:87311-89273 GCF_000696425.1 Galeopterus variegatus
TGGAGATATAATTCAACACACATTTTTAAAGTACACCATTTGGTGGGTTTTAATATATTCACAAAGTTGAATATATTAAAGTCTAGAACATTTTCATCATCCCCAAAAGAAACACTGTATCCACTAGCAGTCACTCAATTCTTCAAAATCCCCCAGCCCCTGACAACCACTAATCTCCTTTCTGTCTCTGTGGGTTTTCCTGTTCTGGACATTTTGTATAAATGGAATCACACAGTATGTGATCTTTTGTGTCTGGCTTCTCTCACTTAGCATAATGTTTTCAAGGTTCATCCACAGTTTAGCATGGATCAGTATTTCCTTCCCTTTTCTAGGCAAATAATATCCCCATGGATGTATATACCATATTTTGTCTATCCATCATCCATTGAGGGACATTTGGGTTGTTTTGCTCTTTGTGGATTATGAATACTGTTGCTAAGAACTTTTATGTCCGGGTTTTTGAGTGGACATACATGTTGCTTTCTCTTGGGTGTATACCCAGGAATTGGAATTGCTGGGTCATATGGTAACCTTCAGCTTTCTTACTCAATTACAGCAAGAGCAAATTAATTTCTTTCATTCTTATTTTTTTCCTGATTAAAAAGTAATAAATATATGCAAGTTATAAATATTCAAACATCATTGAGATATATAGTATAGAAAATGAATGTTTACCTCATTTCCCTGAGTTAACTGCTGCTAGCAGTTTCCCCCCAGTTATATGCTAACATTTATTATCAATGTAATTTTTTAAACAATAATGCTATCCTATGTATACTCTATTAAGAAAGCTTGTAAATTTCCCAGAGTGGTCTCAATCACATGGTTTTCCTGATTGTCTAAAGGAACATTCAACCACAGACACACGCCCCGTCCACCAAGCAGGGCTGGTTCAGAGGCAGATCCGTGTGGCTTTGATGTCCTTGCCGCCCGCACCTGCCCTGGCTCCAGGACTCAGACTGGAGTCTGAGTGCACCCTAACTCTGGGCAGTAAGCCTGTACTTGAGCCCGAGATGCTTATTAGGGTATGTTTCAGATCAGGCAGCCTAATGTCCCAGATCCCCAGGGCCCTGCAGTCCCAGTGACATGATTAATTATGCCTCCTTTTCTCTCAAAAGTGATCAATTATACATTCACTTCAGTTCTCAGTCGCCTGTGATATTGCTTCTCTCCTGAGATGGCTTTTTATGCCGCTGAAGTTCCTCGATTGCCATGGCTCCCAGGGGATTCTCTTTTCATGCTGTCCAGTATCAGCCACGTGGGTGCTGGAATTTCTAAGGCTCATGCCGCACAGTCGTGGGCACTGTCTTCTCGGGAAGGACAACTACTTGCATTTACCCCAAAGCCTCTCACCCCAGTGCTGTGCTGCCTCTGTGCTTTCTGCGTGAGAAACAGGTGCAGGTCCCACTGGACGTATTACTCTTTCTTGAAAGGCTGGCTCAAGTGATCTCTCCTCTGTTCACGCTCCACTCAGGTTCCCCCCAGCGAGTCAACGGCAAGGTGAAAGGAAGGATCTTCGTGGGGACCAGCCAGGTCCCCGTTGTCTTTGAGAACACCGATCTCCACTCCTACGTGGTGATGAATCACGGCCGCTCCTACACAGCCATCAGCACCATTCCCGAGACCCTCGGCTACTCGCTGCTTCCTCTGGCACCTATTGGAGGCATCATTGGGTGGATGTTTGCTGTGGAGCAGGACGGATTCAGGAATGGTTTCAGCATCACTGGTAATTTATATCTGACACTAAAATCAATGGGCCACACAGTGGTGCCAGGGTGGGGGGCAGGGGGAGCTGGGAGTGAAAGGAAAGGGAACATTTTGTGGCTCCTTTTTGTCTATAGACAGAGTACTCTGTAGTTCTGCCCCAGAAATAAAACGAAAATGTAAAATTAGCATGTATTATTTTTTCTTTTTTTTTTTTTGTCTTTTTCCGTGTCCGGCAACGGATCGCAACCCTCAGTG
>NW_007728832.1:89943-90870 GCF_000696425.1 Galeopterus variegatus
AAGTGGGGACTCGCAGGTTGCCTCATTGTCTTTACCAAGCCTCTGAATCCCAAACCAACCCCAAACTGATACTTGACATTTCTGTGATGTCTGCTCAAGAAAAGGAACATCGTCCTCATGAGTCTTAGGAAACCTGAATTTCTTGGAGACTTTTAGAGACTGTGTCCTGCCAGGGAACGTTCAGTCTTTAGCAGACATGTGGGCAGATTGTTTGGGGGACGTTTCCTTGGGGTAGTGGTGGCCTTGCCCTTGCTCTACTGAGGCCAGCCCACCAGTGCATGCTGGACCTTGCATGCTGGAGACCCATTCCTGAGAATGGCTGAGGTGGAGGAGCCTGCGTCCTGCATTTCTGGTCACTTCCAAGACCTGGATGCTGTCGTGCTGGGGCTCAGGTCCAGAGCCACTGCTCTGACTACCTGGACCTGCCATCTCCCAAACCACCCAGCCCACCTAGAGCCCCAGCCAAGCCTCCATCAGTGGAAGCACTGCAGAAAGCAGGATCTCCATCTGCACTTGACACTGGAAACTACCCCCCTACGTCACCCCCAAAGTTAGAGAGGATAAAGACATAACTTCTGAAGTGGGGTCATTTTAAGAAAGGAAAGAGGTGAATCTACCCATAAGATTTGCTAGTTTGGGGCCTAAAGTTTTTCCTCCCTATTCCACTGGCGTATATATTCTGAGAGTGATAATCACTATCATGTTCCCGTGCAAACACGATGCTTTTTTTTCTTTGCAAACATAGTTGAACTGCAGTCAGACTCAAAGACCCTCATCCCTGCACAGCTTTTCACATTTATGTTGCTTCATATGTGGGTCAACTTATCTTGGTGATTCTTTGTACCTACAGTACATCGACTTCAGCTAGACTCAGGGCGACAGAGTCTGTACAAATTTCCTACAACAGCAAATCTTTGTTATTCCATC
>NW_007728832.1:91256-92987 GCF_000696425.1 Galeopterus variegatus
CGGTACGGGGGCAACACTGAGGGTTGCGATCCGTTGCCAGACACAGAAAAAAAGACAAAAAAAAAAAAAAATGTAAAGGCCATTCTTAGCTCAAGGGCTGTACAAAAATTGGCAGCCAACCAGATTTAGTCCTGGAGACATAGTTTGCCAGACCCTGCAGTAGTGGGAGAAAAATTGAACAGGAGGGAGTATTTTCCTGTCTGTCTGGGTTGCTGCCTTGAACAGACCGGGGAAGTTCTGAGCCAGCACCATAGCACGTGGTCCCAGGGTGGTTTCTGGTATTGGTGATAATTGGCTTTTAAGAATTCACTCATCCTGACCAGGACTAGACAATATTTTAGTCATCATCATCACAGATGGCGTCATGGAGGCATGGTGGAACACTTGGCAATTTGCACAACACTTTTTTCTGTTTGGCCAATACGGGGATTCCAACCTGTGACCTTGGTGTTCCAAGGCTGCACTCTAACTGAGCTGCCTGGCTGGCCCTGACATACTTTATTTCATCTAGTTTCCACAAGATAGATTGTATCCCTTTCATATCATCAGGAAACGGAGGCTCAGAGGCGATAAGCAATTTATTCAAGATCACACAGCAGGAGGCCCATCTGGTTCTTTGCTTTTCCAGCACGACCCCTGAGCCAACCCATCTCAGNAGCAGGAGGCCCATCTGGTTCTTTGCTTTTCCAGCACGACCCCTGAGCCAACCCATCTCAGGTGCTGGTTTGCAGCTGAAAAGCAACTTCTCTCCTCTGTGTGTGGCTTGGTCGGGCTGCATGGATATCCAAGCTCTGTCTCCAGCGTCACTAGCCCCATGTCCTACTAACCAAACTGAATCACCTGCAGGGGAGGTTTGCACCTGCACCCGCCCTGGCTTCCCAGCCCCATGCTGTGTGCAGAGGGCGTGCTTGCCAGATGGCCAGGTGACAGGCCCATCTTGCTTTGCAGGGGGTGAGTTTACCCGCCAGGCCGAGGTGACCTTCGTGGGGCACCCGGGCAAGCTGGTCATCAAGCAGCAGTTCAGCGGCATTGACGAGCACGGGCACCTGACCATCGACACAGAGCTGGAGGGCCGCGTGCCACAGATCCCCTTTGGCTCCTCGGTGCACATCGAGCCCTACACGGAGCTGTACCACTACTCCCACACAGGTGAGGGACACGCATGCCTGATGACAGTCACCTCCCCCAATCACAGGCATAGGGCACACTCGACATCAAGAATTTAGCACAAAAAAATAAGCATAACTTAGAATCTAACACCTGGACATCATCATTATTTAAGTTGAAGTGTATTTCCTTTAAGCCTTTCCCCAGCATCTATCTGTCTATCTGGAGATACATCAAATATCCCAACGTGTTATATAATTCCAAGATAAAATAATAGAAATTTATTATAATATGCATTTCTATGTAGCTTTTTAAACTACACTTATTCTCTATTTGCTACCTGGTTTGAAATCATTTCAAACTTACAGAAGAGTTGAAAATAACACAAAAAATTTCCACATACTCTTTACCCAGCTCCACTAATTGTTAACATTTTGCCACATTTACTTTATCATTGTCTCTCTCTTTCTCTATTTTGAGAGTAAGTTGTACACATCATGACAGGTCATCCCTTAAACACTTCATGTGTTTTTCCTAAAAACAAGGATATTCCCTTACATGGCCACAGAACAGTTACCAAAATCAGGAAATTTAACACTGATGCAATACTATTATATAATCCCC
>NW_007728832.1:93876-100485 GCF_000696425.1 Galeopterus variegatus
CACAGAACAGTTACCAAAATCAGGAAATTTAACACTGATGCAATACTATTATATAATCCCCCGTTGGGTGGATAGTTCTTATTTAAATGAAATTGCAATCATACCACCTTGTTATAACTTCTTTTCAGTTAACACCAAATCATGAATATTTAATAGTTTCATTAAGCAGCCTTCAAAAACATTTTTTAACCAATCTGTATGATTTTATTGGATGGCTATTGATTTCCAGTTTTCCCCTCTTCTAATGAGATGAAATGGCCATTTTTATCATAAATCTGGGCCACGTTTCTGATTCTTTTCTAAGACTTGATTCCTAGAAATAGAAGAGCTGAGTCAAACAATGAGGACTTTTTAAAGGCTCTTGTGAAATTGCTGTCCAGAAAGGTTGTACCAATTACCAGGACTTTGTGGCTTGGTTGCATTTTTCTGGGGGGAGGACAGACAGTGCACAGGAGGGGTAACCAGCATCAGGACCCAGCCTGCAGCCAGATGGCCTTTCCGACAGGCCAGCACGCAGGAACTGGACAGGAGGCAGCTCACACTGATATTTTATTCATCCTCTGGCTTTTGCTTCTTTTCTGGAGCAAACTGCAGCAGAGCACAAAATGTAAAGGGTCTTTTATACTTTTTCTTTTTTTTAATAAGAAGTTGAGGCTTTTGTTGCATGGGCGAATAGCAGGCTGTCTTCTGTGTGGGAAAGGCTGTTTCTCTCCTCTGTTGAGGTGTGCTCACAGTGCTATAGTAATTTTTCCAAAATTGGCTACTGAACCCCATTTAATGTCTCAGTTTTTAATAACATAGAAGTGCTCCATCTAGGGTGATAGGTGGCAACCACTGTTTGCTCGATCATAAGAAAAAACCTATAAATAAGAGGCAGTCCTCACGCTGCTAGTCATCTATAAATAGTAGTTTATCTTAGTGATAGTATTAGTCTGCTTGATTCCAGAAATGTCACAAGCACTACCTCACCTGATCCTCAAGCCCACCCATTTTGTAAAAGAAACCGAGACTAAAGGTATGTAACTGGCCCGTGCTCACACAGTTTGCACGTGGTACAAGGTGTGAATTCAGGTGAATTCCTACCAAGTGTGTACTCTCTCCACGACCTTGATTGCTACTTCTGGGAGTCTTAGGAACTTACAGAGAAGCACTTGATGAGAAAGGCAACAAATATTAATAATGCAAATAATACAATGATAGTATGGGAAATCTGGGTAGCAGAATGTGTCCCAACACAAATTGTCTAGGTAAGCACTTCGACTGCCATCTGGTAGCACTGCAGGCAGGGGCTGCCATTGCTGGTCTTAAAGCCCTTGAGGAAGTCAGCTTCCTGCATGTGTAACGATCTCTCCTTCACCCTGCCTTGTCCCCTCCTGCCCTCCCGGCACCCCAGTGATCACTTCCTCCTCCACCCGGGAGTACACGGTGACAGAGCCCGAGCGAGACGGAGCTGCCCCTTCGCACACCTACACCTACCAGTGGCGCCAGACCATCACCTTCCAAGACTGTGTCCACGACAACTCGAGGCCAGCCCTGCCGAGCACCCAGCAGCTGTCAGTGGACAGCGTGTTTGTCCTGTACAATGAGGACGAGAGGATCTTGCGCTACGCGCTCAGCAACTCCATCGGGCCCGTGCGGGGTAAGGGGACCGAGCACACGCCAGGCCTGTCTGGGCACGTGCACTTTTTGTTTGTTTGTTTGTTTTGTTTTGCTCCAAACCTGGGATCGAACTGTGCGCGTGCATTTTGAATGCATGTATTTTTTTCAGTTCTTTGTGGTTCTCTCTGCATGTCCAAGTCACTTGTTTAGCTGATCCGTCTGTGCTTTCTTTAAGCCTGTAAAGCAGAAGCAAGGTAAGTGGTGTTCTCCCTTCTTTGACAACTGTGGCTCTAATCAAGGGTCAGCACATTTATTCTTCAAAGACCAGATAGTAGATATTGCAGGCATCGCCAGCCATATGGCTTCTGTCATGACATCTCAGTTCTGCCATGGTAGCACAGAAGTAGCCATAAACTATATGTAAGTGTGTGGCTGGTTGCCAATAATACTTTATTGACAAAAACAAGGAAGGGGCCAGAGGGGTGTAGTCTGCCAGTCTTGCACCAGGATGACACGGAGTCCACTGGTTTCCCTTTCCTCCCCGCTCTTCTGCGATCACCTTGTGGCTTCCTTTCTATGGAAGGAGGAAACCAGCCAGAGTTTCCGAAGACTCACTTGGTTCCTCTGTCTCTGCCTTTCTAGACGGCTCCCCTGATGCCCTTCAGAATCCTTGCTACATCGGCACACATGGATGTGACACCAACGCCGCCTGTCGGCCCGGGCCCGGGACCCAGTTCACCTGCGAGTGCTCCATCGGCTTCCGAGGAGATGGGCGAATCTGCTATGGTACAGCCTTCGATTCTGACTTGTGGGGCAGGTGGGGGGCTGGAAGTCAGGCTAGGAAGAAGCTTCCAGATTCATAAGCCAGAGAGCTGGGTGTGGAGAGGAAGCACAGGTGACATAAAAACCAATGGCCATGGCACGCCTGGATTGTTTATGCCATGCATTCGCTGTTCCCTCCATAAGGGCAGGGCTCCTGCCCCCTTCTTTCATCTGATGTAAGCAGCAGGGTAGACAGAACTCCTGATGCCCTGTTCCACTCCATGCTCAGAGTGCACAGGTGCTGAGGGACTCGAAGGTCAGAGGTGTCTATGATAACACTAGTGATGTAACCACAGCTGGGATTCACCCAGGTACTGTTGACGTTAAATGCTTTCCCAAACACCATCTCAATTAATTCCCCATCAACTCTACTGAGGTAGATTCCTTCATTCCTGTCTTTTAAAAAATTATGTTTCATAGTGGTAAAATACACATAATGTACAATTTACCATCTTGACCATTTTTGAGTGTTCCAGTTGTATAACATGCACGCTGTTGTACAATCGTCACCTCCATCCCTCTCTTTTTATTTTGCAAAACTGAAACCCTCTACCCACTCAACACTAACTCTCCATCCCCTCTCCCCCCAGCCCCTGGCACCCATGTTCTACTTTCTGTCTCTATGGATTTGATTACTGTCAGGATCTCCTATGAGTGGAATCATACAGTATTTGTCCTTTTGTGACTGGCTTATTGCATATAGCATAATGTCCTCAAGGGTCACCCGTGGTGTAGCATATATCAGCATTTTCCGTCTTTTTAAGGCTGAATCATATTCTGTTGTGTGTATATGCCACATTTTGTTTATCCATTCATCCATCTGTGGACACTTGGGTTGCTTCCACCTCTTGGCTGTTGTGAATAATGCTGCTCTGAGCATGGGTGTCCAGATATCTGTTGAAGTCCGTGCTTTTGATTATCTCAGATTATTTTTCAGTTATTTTGGTTATACCCCAAAGCAGGATTGCTGGATCATATGCTAATTCTATGTTTAATTTTTTGGGACTCACCATACTATTTTCCATAGCAGCTTCCAACCCATACCCACCAACAGCACCCGAAGGTTCCAATTTCTCCACATCCTCGCCAACACTTGTTAGTTTCTGTTTTTTCATAGCAGTCATCCTGATGGGTGCGAGGTTTATTCCTCTTATTACAGATGAGAAAACTGAGGCTCCTTACAGTGAGCCAGTGATGGACAATGTTTGAACTCATGTCTCTGACTCAAACATCTGTAAACTCTATCTTCTTGTTGTACTTATTTTATTACTTGCAATTTAATTTTGAATACTTTCATGTGGTCAGGTTGATATTTATAGTTTGTTACTAAATTTTAATTCACTACCAAGGACAAGAATTCAATTGCTTTAACCAGTGCTACCTAAATCTGCAGCAGAGGGCTGGCCAGTGAGCGTAAGGAAGGACAGAGGAAGTTTCCTGGTGGAATTAGTTGTGTGGTCACCTACAGTTGGCCAGATAGATGGGCAGCTCCCTCTACCCTTGCTTGACTCAGGTATAAGAATCAAGCAAGCCCAGCAGCCTCAGAATTTCAGAATAATGTCTTAGATTTGGAATCCAACATCCCCAACCAATGGCGGATTTGGCATGCTGATTTAATGCAAAGGTTGGCAGATTCTGCTGTGTGTGGAGATACCCCAGCCTGCTAATTCCACTCTTGGTGCCTGAGCTTGTCATAATGGGTGCACTTCACTTTAGAAGGCACAACCATCCAGCCAGACTTTACATAATCTGTTGCTATCATAGAAAATCCTTAGATGTCCTTGCCCAGGAAGACAGGTGGCCGGGTGCGGACTTGCTTTTGTCCTGTGGTTAGACATTGTTCTGGCACATTGGCTCCGTGGAATGTGGGCATGTTCCCAGCCAGGCTATTTATTGTTCTGGGTCACTAGAACATGCCTCAAAGTGTTAATGCATCGAGACACGAGGCTTTAGCAGGAAATTGCATTAAGCAGATCACTTCATGTGAGATTTTGAGCTGGAAAGTGCCTGAGAGCTGAATGCGGATGGGACTTCGTAATTCGGTGTGTGTAGCATGGACCTAATGACATGCGGCATCCCGTGAGAGATTGGTTTTGGTTAGACATCACACAATGAACCTCCAATGTAATTTGGAGGTTTCCAGTTGAATCACGGAGCTCTGTGATTCACGCCTTGGCGCATCACAGAATAGCTCCCAGGTATTTCTCAATCTGGAGCCTGTAATCTCTCACTGAGTCATTTTTGAGTATGTAGAAGACATTCAACAAATCAAAAATGATCCTCTTCTCTCCTCCTCAAAGAGCCTTTGTAAAAGGAACAAATGGGAGAAACAGAGTCATTGAAAATACGTGAGAAGTAGCCACTCTGAAAAAAATAAAATCAAAACAGTAATTACAAAAAACATCCAGGATTTTCTTATTAGGTTAGGGAGTAATTATGTGGAGAGATCACGTTTCAGAGAAGAGGTTGACCAGATGTCGACTAGTAAGAATAGTCATCTTTGAGCACACATTGTGGCTGTTTATGAGAGTCAGTGATCACCAGTTTAGTATTTCCACTAAAGAGAGGATTAAGGTTCTGACCTCAATTTACAGAAGACAGGATTTAAATTACACATTAGGAAGAATATCCAAACTGCAAGGACCATGCAACATTAGCAGGGAAATTGCTGGGGCCTTGTCTCTGCAGAAAGAGTGTCCATCCAGGCTGGCTTGCACATGTAGCCGTGCCTGGAGGTGGAGGTTGTGCCAGGGGACTGTCCCCCCGCTGCCTCATCCAACCAGCCCCAAGATCCTATTTGCCAGTGGTTCTCTTGATAGGGCCTGAGAGAAGAGCCTGATCCCCTAAGAAGCTTTTCAAAACACACAGCTTCCCTTTCCGTAAATGTTCCCAGGGGGCCGGCCCAGTGGCGCACTGCGCTCAAACTGCAAGGACCATGCAACATTAGCAGGGAAATTGCTGGGGCCTTGTCTCTGCAGAAAGGGTGTCCATCCAGGCTGGCTTGCACATGTAGCTGTGCCTGGAGGTGGAGGTTGTGCCAGGGGACTGTCCCCCCGCTGCCTCATCCAACCAGCCCCAAGACCCTATTTGCCAGTGGTTCTCTTGATAGGGCCTGAGAGAAGAGCCTGATCCCCTAAGAAGCTTTTCAAAACACACAGCTTCCCTTTCCGTAAATGTTCCCAGGGGGCCGGCCCAGTGGCGCACTGCGCTAGTGCACCACTTGGGAAGCGCGGCGGCGCTCCCGCCGAGGGTTCGGATCCCACATACAGACCGGTTCCCGCTCACTGGCTGAGCGAGGCGCGGGGGCAGCACCGAGGGTTGCGATCCCGTTGCCGGTCCCGGTCCGGTACGGGCGCGACACTGAGGGTTGCGATCCGTTGCCAGACACGGAAAAAGACAAAAAAAAAAAAAAAAAAAAAAATGTTCCCAGGGAGGCGTGGAGCTTGGAAAGGTTCCCCTTGGTGACTCTGCTCTGTCTTCTTGATTGAAAACTGCTGCTCTTTGCTCGGCTTTGGCAGCTGCATGTGAGCAGTGCAGTCAGTATGATGCATCCAGATCTCTGCTGGGAGTGTCCTCTGAGAGTGTGGATGCAGAAACGACCTTTTCTCTCCCATGTTGTGGGAGCTGCCGCTGGTAGATGGAGCTGTGACATCCACACCACCACCACTGCCCCCAGTCCCCAGCTCCAGCTTGTGGAAGAGGCTGCTTTGGGAGGGGCTTTGTTCTGTAACCTTCCAGCAGTGCCCGGCACAGTCCTCTTGTCTGAGGTCTTGCATCTTAAACCCTTCACAGAAACACACATTTCAGTATATCTTCAGAAAGTTAAATACCATTTGGTTTGGGTTTTTGCCTGGGTGCAGGAAAGACAGTGCGGCGGCAGTGCAAGAATCCCTGTCTCGTGTGACGTTGTCCAATAATCCAGCAGGGCATCTGTCCCACCCATGACAGGGCTGGCCTGACTGGCCATTGGAAGTAGACACAGGAGGTTTTGTCTTCCAAGAGTGAAAGATTCAGGGGCCGGCCCGGTGGCGCACTTGGTAGAGTGCAGCGCTTGGGAGCGCGGCGGCCCTCCCGCCGAGGGTTCGGATCCCATATAGAGACCGGTCTGCTCACTGGTTGAGCGTGGTGCGGGCGCGACACCGAGGGTTGCGATCCCGTTGCCGGTCATGGTACGGGCGCGACACTGAG
>NW_007728832.1:100911-103096 GCF_000696425.1 Galeopterus variegatus
TTCCCGGTCAAAAAAAAAAAAAAAAAAAAAAAAAAAAAAAAAAAGGAAAAAAAAAGAGTGAAAGATTCACATTAAAGCATTGGAAGGGGCTTTGGAGGGGGAGGGAGTTGTGTGGTTTCAGACATTACAAAATCCTCTATCACACACATCTGTTTTTAGAACTGCCAGAAGTAACTGTGTACCCTCTGAGTACAAGGTTGGCATTGGAAGAACTTTGTGTAACCATGTTCATTTCAACCCATCAGAGGACAGGTAACCAGTGTAATGACAGGTTAGCTCAGTTCCTTACCTGGGCCAACCAGCCTTGCTCTGGTGGCAGCCACAGACTGGCCCCCAAAGCCTAGCGGCCATCTGAGGACCATGTTCCCAGAATCAGCCAAACCCATCACCGAGGCTGAGGGTGCATGCTCAATCCCTAATAATTATAATAATCGCTGCATGTCTTGGGTGTGCTAGGAGCTCCATTTTCTGCAGTCCTCACAAGATGAATAGCATTATGCTTATATACCAATGGGGAAACTGAGGCCAAGTAGTTAGGTAACTTGCCCAAGATCACACAAGCTAGTAACTAAAGGAGGCAGGATTTGAACCTAGCTATGTCCAACTCCAGAGCATGTGCTTTCTGCTTTATGTTACCCCATGTGGTGACCATAGTATTGTCACAGGAAGGGACATCACTCTGCTAGTTCCTTTACAGTCTTAGGAGTTCATGGTTTTCCTTTTAGTCCATTAAACTCTGGGTAATATTAAAAAATTCACAATTAGGCTTTAAATTGTTCAACTTTTCTTTGTAACTGTAATTGGAGAAAGGTATCATTTTTGAACAATTGTGTATTTAAACATGCTCTGAAGTGTCAGATCCTTACTCGCAGTCCGCATATTTGGCTCTGTGTCCTTGGAACATGTATTGCCAATTTTGTGTGAGTGACTTGTGCACCAGGGCAGGTGCAGGAATCCCTTGGTTACTTAGGAAAAGGGCCTGGGATCGGTCTCTAAAGTTATGCACGGAAAAATAAATCATATTGAACACTACTTTTGGAGTATAGAAAACTTAGTTTTAAAGTTCATTCATTCTCCCATGAAAATGTTTTCTATTTTGTTATATTCCATGATGTCTGAGGAGGTTAAAAAATGCTGCCTTTTTAAAAAATCCACTGCAGATATTGATGAATGTGCAGAACAGCCCTCGGTGTGTGGCAGCAACGCCATTTGCAACAACCACCCAGCGACCTTCCGCTGTGAATGCATGGAGGGCTTCCGGTTCTCAGATGAGGGCACGTGTGTGGGTAAGTTCCCCAGGTAACTTTTCAAAACATTTCTTCGTATGGTGCCTGTTAGCTCCCGTCCTGGCCAAGATGGAAGGTGCTGGGCTCTGCTGTCAGGAGAGGCAGTTCACAAGAGAATCAGACATAGCCCCACCCTCTAGCACCTGCAGAGTGACAGGTACGAGGAGAAAGCAGTGTCACTGTCCCCACCGGGGAGACCGTCACCTCACCTGTGCCAGCCTCTGCATCACATTCACTCCTCGTAAACTTCTTTTAATCATTTTCATGTGCCATTAGTAGTTATTAAAGCTATTAGCCTCATTTCTCCTTGTAGTTAGTAGCCTTGGGATTCGTGATGAGGGGCCACCTGTTAGGCACTTTGGTGTCATCGCCTGTCTTTGATCGAATTCTCCCTGAGTTGCACCTAAAATCTCCTTTGGGAGCTGGGAAGAGGAACGGGTAAAGGGTCATGAAAATCGACTACAGTGTATACTGAGAAGTTAAAATTTAAAAAATACTAATAAATTAAATTAATAAATAAACAAATAAAATCCCATGTGGGGCCACGCTATTCCTGGATTTTAATTTTACAAACCACAAGTCACAGCATAACTGAGCCTTATTGAAGTAAGTTGCTGCTATTAATTAGGCTAATTACGCTCTTGGTCAATGGTGATTTTGGTGACGATTGATAAGCCAACCACAAAGAGCCAGATTGTTGAAAATTATCCTCTTTTTCCTATGGCAGTGCTTTGACTGTGGGTTCCAAGAATTTTAAGTTGAAGATTCCTGTACTACCAGGGCCAGCCTGCTTCCAGGTCTGCAGGGCAACAGGAAGAATGGGCCATCTGGGCTCACCATGTCTCCCCAATTGAAGACAGATGCCTCTCACCCCGCATCAGCGAACCATCTCCTGGCCC
>NW_007728832.1:103907-104820 GCF_000696425.1 Galeopterus variegatus
GAAGAGGCTGCTGAGGTCCCAGGGTGACGTGGTGTCTTGAGAGCAGGAGGGAACAGTCAGTTCTCATATTTTGAGTGTGACCCAAACATCTGTGAGCTCAGGGAGGCCAGTCCCCTCTGCACAGAGTTGGGATCTCAGCTCTGCTAA
The DNA here is from genome assembly GCF_000696425.1 of Galeopterus variegatus. NCBI lineage: Eukaryota > Metazoa > Chordata > Mammalia > Dermoptera > Cynocephalidae > Galeopterus > Galeopterus variegatus. The sequence goes on from NW_007728832.1 coordinate 104,055, forward strand.
AGTTACTTAGCCTTTTTTTTTCCTCTCAGTAGAAAACATGAATTTCTGTATATTCAGCCTTTCCTTCTTTCAGGTGAAAAAGACTCTAAAGTTTACTTATAATGGCAGCACGCTTTTCATTGCATTTTGGCTCAAGCTTGGGTGGTGTGCACAGTAAGAGACCCATCCTGGGACACACATGTGAGGCGTGGCAGCCTGGGCTTCTGGATCGGACCGTTCCTGATGTCCACACGTACTAGAAGGTCAAGGCAGAGAGTAAGACAGGTGCTGTGCAGATGCTCCCAGACATTTGATTTGGAGACAAATAACCTCTCTGGGCCTCAGTTCCTCACCTGTAAAATGAGGTGACTGGACTGGATCATGGGTCCCCCCTGTGTCCCATGTAGCCCTTGGAGGCACCTCAGGAGCTGCCAAGGATGAGGAGACCAGGGGGAAGCCACTGGCAGGCTTTTGTCCTCTCCCCTGACCTCCAGCCTTCCATTTTCCTGTACATCAAATTCTGAGTAAGACCTTGTTTGAATAATGGATTCCCTTGCTCAAAATCAAGTGTGAAAACTGCCAGATGATATTGCTCCCCTGAGGCCTGGCCTCGTGGGGTTTTCTGATTTCCCCCACTGTCTAGAAGTCCCAGGCAATTCCATCCCACCACGCTCCTCACCCCTTTGAATGGGCTCTTTTGAGACTCACTGTGTAAATCAAGTGTGCCTAAACTCATTCAGACACACTGTCTGGCTTGTCCCTGGATAACTGAGTGGTCATCTTTCTC
>NW_007728832.1:105806-122319 GCF_000696425.1 Galeopterus variegatus
CTGACTCCTGCTTTCCAAATGGCAAGACGTTCTAGAAACTGCATTTGTGTGAGAACTGGGGGTCAGCAGTCCGACAGACCCCTTTGGACATACTCTCCTTTTAACGGATGTGAAAACATTAGCTGAACAATGCTTTCTTTCTTTTAAAAATGGAACAGGGTAGGACTACACTGTTCAGGGTTGTCACATTGGCTTTTGCAGCTCCTGCAAGGATCAAATTGCTTTGGCGTGAGACATGCTCTTCCATAAAGGAAAACAGGACTTGAAGAAAACAAAACTACCCGCTGCTGTTTTGCTGTAACTGAGTCAAGCATTGCAGACAGGCACAGGTGGAAATGGTGGCCAAGCCAGAAAGCACGTGGCTGCAGCAAGGCCAGGCCCTGGGGGTAGGGGTGAGGCAGGCGAGCCGTGAGCAAACTCAGTTTATAAGACAGGAGCCAGCCAGGTGTGTGACAGGAGGGGGACAGGACAGCGGGGTGAGGCTCCCTGCCTGGCTGCTATGAATATATTTTCCCTACCTTTTGTGGGGTCTTTTGGTTCCAATTCCTTGAGCATCTTCCTTGTCCCATTTTGCTAGCTGGAGGGGTTGGAAGGAAGGAAGACCCTACAGAAAAGAACATTAGCCCTGGTGGGAGGTGAGGGGTGGGGACGAGGGAGGACGGTCCGAGGGAACAGGAGCACATGGTTGGACAGGTTGGGCCTATTCTGGGTTACTGTTTTCCAGCCACAATTCTGGACCATCGGGAGCAGCTTAAAATGTAGCAACATTTGGTCTGTAGGATTTGGCTTGGGGGTGCCTGTTCCATGGGAGTTAGTTCACATTCTCGACCCTGGGAGTCTGAGCCGCTCAGTGCACAGGCCGGGCATCCGTCCCCCATCCTCCAGTACATTGCTAACCTGTCATTTGACACAGAGCTCCAAAGTCTCCTCTACTTCCTCTGTCCCCTGAGAGTGCCTAGAGGGCTCTCTCTCTGTCTCTCTGTCTGTCTCTCTCTCTTTCTCTGCACTTAATGCATTATCCACTGGAAGCAACCTTAGGAAGACTTATCAAGGACAAACATGAGACCTTCTGCATCTGGGGTCATCCAAACACTGAGGTTCTCTTGTCAGGGGAGGGTGGCACGGGGAAGAAGCTTCTGTTTTTAAGGGCTGGGACTCTGTCCTGGGTCTTAGCGCTTTTAGAAAACCAGAAGCAAAATGGTGCCTCAGGAGTAACTTTCAGAGCAGCTGAACCTGCCGTTGGAAACCACCCTCTAGACTCAGCACCCCCACTCTGCTTTTTTTTTCTTTTTTGGCAGCTGGCTGGCTTGGGAATCCCAGGCCTTGACCTCAGTGTTACAAGTCTACACTCTAACCAACTGAGCCTACCGGCCAGCACACTTTCTTTTTTCTTGGCTGGGGAGGAGCAGCTGGCCAGTATGGGGATCCGAACTCAGGCCCTTGGTGTTATCAGCACCATGCTCTGACCACTGAGCATATGGACCAGCCCTTAAGCATTGTTTTTTGTATTTGTTTATTTTTTGGCAGCTGGCCAGAAGGGGATCCAAACCCTTGACCTTGGTGTTGTAACACTGTGATCTACCAACTGAGCTAACCAGCCAGCCCCCAGACTCAGCCCTTGTGTCTTTCTTCAGGCAACAGCTCTAGAGGGGGCGTCCCCAGCCTCACCCCATGAGTTCCATCATCAGGCCCTTTGGAAAATTATGCTCGCATCTGCTGCCTCCCTGGGCTTAGCATGCTGGACGTGATTCCTGCTCTGCGGAGGGAGACTGTGAGGCTCTGAGAAGTCACACGGTTCATCCAAGGCCATGAGGCTGACCCACGTGTGCCTGGTGAAAACCCAGGCTGCCTACCCCCAAGGCCCTCAGTCTGTCTCGCTGCCGTGGAAGAGTTTATTTCTCCTTCTTTGGTGGGCTTCAGCATCTGCAGTGAAGTTCCACCTGCCCAGAGTGGCCATGTGGAGTCTCAGATCCTTGGCTGCCGATGCTCCACCAACAGGGCTGCCATAGGAAATGGGGCACTCGTAGGTGTCCCGCCTCCACGTCCAGCAGAAGGGGGACTGGGGTTCTGAGGACCTGTGATCTCCATACCAGATCCTGGATCTCCATACCAGGTCCTGAGATCTGGTATGGAGAGAGGCCAGAGGCAGAGCCCTGGGCTGCAGGACCTACCATGGTGTCAGTAAGCAAAGACCAGTCAGAGGCAGGATCCAGGTGGCAGAAGCCAGATAAAAGCCAGGGGTCCCAGCTCAGTGTGGAGACACCTTTTAGAGTCCCACTGGACTAAGCCGTGCTGTGCAGGGAGCTTGGGAGGCACTGGGCCTGCTCAGGGGACTCTCTTCCAACCATTGTGCATTTCCCTTTCGTTTCACAGCTGTCATGGACCAGCGCCCCATCGACTACTGCACCACAGGCCTCCATGACTGTGACATACCCCAGCGGGCCCGGTGTGTCTACACAGGTGGCTCTTCCTACACCTGCTCCTGTTTGCCTGGCTTCTCTGGGGACGGCCGAGCCTGCCAAGGTGCCTGGTTGCTTTCATTTTTCCCTCTGTGTAACTTGAAGAAGTTAACTGGGTGGTACTTGTCATGTGCTAATTACACACTCACCCCTGAACATACGAAAAATTCTTCCCTCGGCACCATTGGGTAAATGGGCTGCTTTGAATATCTCTCTCGTACCTCGAACTATGTGTTTTCTTTTGGGGGCTGTTCTCAATGCAAAAGACACTTGGCCTCCCATGACTCTTTTGTTCCATGTGACTTGCTCAGTAAGGGAACAGTTAGACACCTGCTCCCTGCTATGAACTAAGGATATTGTTTGACTTTCATGAAAAGACAAATCATCCTTTCATGCATGGAGCATAAAGTCCATCTTTTATTTAGTAAGATATGTCCAGCCATTCGACTGGCTTGTTCTAACTTTCTCCTCCAGAAAAGGAAAGTCCCCTAATTGCATGAATGACTGCAGAGTCAGAGAATAAATGACACCACGGGATTCTTTAAGACTGGAAGTCAGCCCGTTGCTGGCTGCCAGGGTGCTCTTGAAGGTAATTTTAGGTAAGATAACTCACAAATAGGGTATCCTGGGTCTCCTGGTTCACAAAGTTACCTAACATTGTACCACAGAGTGTTTCTGAAAAGTCCAAGCTTTCTAAGATAGACAATCATTTCTGAAATACTTTCTCTTTATTACCGAAAATGTGAATTTGCTCTTGTCTCTGTCAAGCAGTTAATAATCTGTCTGCAAACACTCAGACATTTTTGAAGCTCTCATTTATGATAGGAGGGGTCACTTTATAAGGCAGATGAATTCTCTCTTTTTCCCTTTTGCCAGCTTGACTTTTTAAGAATACATTATCACCCAAGTGAAACACGTGTAAATGCACTCGATAGAAATTGGTGAGTTGGTGTCTTGATAATTAATGTTTAGTGAGTTTTAAAAGCACTGTTCCCAGATCAGAAGGATGTTTCCCTAGATTTGTTGTATAAACAATGAATTCCAGAAGAAATCTCATTGTCACCGGGCCTGGTGGTTGTTTTGCAGACGTGGATGAATGCCAGCTGAGTCGCTGCCACCCTGATGCCTTCTGCTACAACACTCCAGGTTCCTTCACGTGCCAGTGCAAACCTGGCTATTGGGGAGATGGCTTCCGGTGTGTGCCTGGAGGTAAGAGGGTGGGGAGTTATGCAGGCTGACAAGATCCAAGATCTCCATTTGGCATGCAGGAGACCCAAGAAAGCTGATGGTGTAATTCCAGCCCAGGTTTGAAGGCCTCAGAACCAGGATAGTGGACGTTAGACAGTTCCAGTCTGAAGGCTGGCAGACTTGAGACCTAGAAAGAGCAGTCCAAAATCAGGGGGAAAAAATGATGTTCCAGTTCAGACACCATCAGGCAGAAAGAATCCTCTCTTTTGTTCTATTCAGGGCTTCTACTGATTGGACAAGGCCCACTCACATTAGGCACGACAATCTGCTTTACTCCGCCTATCGATTTAAGTGCCAATCAAAAACACTTTCACAGAAACATCCAGAATAATGTTTGACCAAATATCTGGGCACCCTGTAGCCCAGTCAAGTAGACACATAAAACAAACCAGCACAGGTTCCTAAGAGTCACAGGGAATGGAGTTGGGGTGGGAGAGGGGACGAGGTGAAGGGCCTGTGCTGGGAGAAGATGTTGGCCAAGGATTCCACGAATGGTCTGTATTACCTGCTATACTTGACCTGGACTGTGCAGCTTCTAGAGGTGCTACTCACCTGAGACTGAGTGGCATCTTATTAGAGCATAAGGATTGTGGGCCGACCCCATGGCTCACTCGGGAGAGTGCAGTGCTGGGAGCACAGCAGTGCTGGGAGCGCCGAGGCCGTGGGTTCAGATCCTATATAGGGATGGCTGGTGCACTCACTGGCTGAGCGCGGTGTGGGCGACACCAAGTCATGGGTTGCGATCCCCTTACCGGTCACAAATTTAAAAAAAAAGGATTGTGATAGCTTCAGGTCAGTACCTGCAAGGCATCTGGGAACTCTGCAGGCACTCAACCAGTGCTATTGAGTGAATGAATGTAAATGTCCACCATTTGTGCAGAACTTACCCTGTGCTCAGTGCTTTACAGATGCTATTTCATGTAATGCTCAGGGTAATCTTTTTTTTTTTTTAATTTTTATTGAATCAAAATTGATTAGACATATTTTTGGGGTTCAACATTGAGATACGTTGATCAAATCAATATTACTAGCATATATATTGTTACAAATCATAATTGTTCTATATGCCCCTTGTCCAATCTCACCCCATCCCCCTTTTTATCCCCCTCCCCCCTCTGATAACCCTAGATTTCTTCTCTGCTTCTGAAAGAGTAATGGTTACTCTGTTGATTTGTTGCCTGCATGATCTGTCCAATGCTGAGAGGTGTGATCAGGTCCCCCAATATTATCATAGAGCAGATGCTTCTGTCACTCTGGAATCGGCTTTGTGGAGAGAGACAGCCTCTTCTTTTCTTTATCTCTGCTGGTGACTCTCCTTATGTCAATGCACTCCAGTGGCTGGTGGACCATCTGCGTGGTGGTTGTGGCATCTAGCCGTTTTCGCAGCAGCCGTGGTTATGTGGGCCACCTATATGGAGGTGATGTTTTTTGCATGCTCCTTGGTGCTGGTGGTGTGCCTGGCTGTGGGGGTGGGTCCAGTCCTCAGCTCCCTGCCTCAGTTCCCCAGGCAGGCCCCGAGGTGCCAGTGCAATGTGCGTGGTTGTGGGAGAGGGGTCCGGTCCCCTTCTCCATGCCTTGGGTTCCTGGGCGGGCCCTGTGGCACTGGCTCAGAGTCATCTTTTTAAGCTAAGAGCTATTACTATCTCCATTTACACAGAGGATGCTGAAACTAAAAAAGAGGAAAGCATAGTCGAGGTCACCCAGGTGTTAAATACCAGAACTAAGACTAATACCCAGGTCTGTCTCATGGACTCCAAGTCTGAGTTCGGTCTTCTAAAGCACACAGTCTCTAGACCTGAGATTAACGATATATTTGACATCTCAGACTGGAGTTAGCTAGTCATGTTATTTATTTTTAATTACTGCTGCTCCCGTTGGTCAGATACATTCATGCCACTATAAATGTTTTCAATAAGAGATGAGTAGAAATTTTCATCTCACCATTTTTTTAAGTGACAGTTAATAACTGTTTAAATACCCATCCCCTTCCCTCGCCTGTGAGCACATTGGGGACAGGGTGCATGTGACTATTTTATGTCTCCAGTAGCCAGCAGAGGAGGTGGCCCATGGCAGAGCTCACAGCTATTTACAGTTGTTAAAGGAATAAGTGAATGCACCGTTTTCCATTCCTACCAGCAGTATATGAAAGTATGTGTTTACCCACACTATGACTAGGACTAGTTTTTAGAATAGTTGCTGACCTAAGAGGAGAAAATATCAGGTTAAAGTTTAAATCATGACGTACAAGACTTCATGTTGCTGGTCTAAATCGTTTTCTTCTTCTTTGAACAGGGATCAGCAAACTATGACCCATGGTTCAAATCTGACCCACTGTCTGTTTTTGTAAATAAAGTTTTATTGGAACACAGCCATCCTCCTTAGATTATGTATAGTCTATGGCTGCTTTCGTGTTACAAACGGGCAGAGTTTATGACAGAGACTGTCAAGCCTGTAAAACCTAAATAGCCTACCTTCTGCTNATTTGTTTATTTTTTGGCAGCTGGCCAGAAGGGGATCCAAACCCTTGACCTTGGTGTTGTACCACTGTGATCTACCAATTGAGCTAACTGGCCAGCCCCCAGACTCAGCCCTTGTGTCTTTCTTCAGGCAACAGCTCTAGAGAGGGCGTCCCCAGCCTCACCCCATGAGTTCCATCATCAGGCCCTTTGGAAAATTATGCTCGCATCTGCTGCCTCCCTGGGCTTAGCATGCTGGACGTGATTCCTGCTCTGCGGAGGGAGACTGTGAGGCTCTGAGAAGTCACACGGTTCATCCAAGGCCATGAGGCTGACCCACGTGTGCCTGGTGAAAACCCAGGCTGCCTACCCCCAAGGCCCTCAGTCTGTCTCGCTGCCGTGGAAGAGTTTATTTCTCCTTCTTTGGTGGGCTTCAGCATCTGCAGTGAAGTTCCACCTGCCCAGAGTGGCCATGTGGAGTCTCAGATCCTTGGCTGCCGATGCTCCACCAACAGGGCTGCCATAGGAAATGGGGCACTCGTAGGTGTCCCGCCTCCACGTCCAGCAGAAGGGGGACTGGGGTTCTGAGGACCTGTGATCTCCATACCAGATCCTGGATCTCCATACCAGGTCCTGAGATCTGGTATGGAGAGAGGCCAGAGGCAGAGCCCTGGGCTGCAGGACCTACCATGGTGTCAGTAAGCAAAGACCAGTCAGAGGCAGGATCCAGGTGGCAGAAGCCAGATAAAAGCCAGGGGTCCCAGCTCAGTGTGGAGACACCTTTTAGAGTCCCACTGGACTAAGCCGTGCTGTGCAGGGAGCTTGGGAGGCACTGGGCCTGCTCAGGGGACTCTCTTCCAACCATTGTGCATTTCCCTTTCGTTTCACAGCTGTCATGGACCAGCGCCCCATCGACTACTGCACCACAGGCCTCCATGACTGTGACATACCCCAGCGGGCCCGGTGTGTCTACACAGGTGGCTCTTCCTACACCTGCTCCTGTTTGCCTGGCTTCTCTGGGGACGGCCGAGCCTGCCAAGGTGCCTGGTTGCTTTCATTTTTCCCTCTGTGTAACTTGAAGAAGTTAACTGGGTGGTACTTGTCATGTGCTAATTACACACTCACCCCTGAACATACGAAAAATTCTTCCCTCGGCACCATTGGGTAAATGGGCTGCTTTGAATATCTCTCTCGTACCTCGAACTATGTGTTTTCTTTTGGGGGCTGTTCTCAATGCAAAAGACACTTGGCCTCCCATGACTCTTTTGTTCCATGTGACTTGCTCAGTAAGGGAACAGTTAGACACCTGCTCCCTGCTATGAACTAAGGATATTGTTTGACTTTCATGAAAAGACAAATCATCCTTTCATGCATGGAGCATAAAGTCCATCTTTTATTTAGTAAGATATGTCCAGCCATTCGACTGGCTTGTTCTAACTTTCTCCTCCAGAAAAGGAAAGTCCCCTAATTGCATGAATGACTGCAGAGTCAGAGGATCATCCTTTCATGCATGGAGCATAAAGTCCATCTTTTATTTAGTAAGATATGTCCAGCCATTCGACTGGCTTGCTCTAACTTTCTCCTCCAGAAAAGGAAAGTCCCCTAATTGCATGAATGACTGCAGAGTCAGAGAATAAATGACACCACGGGATTCTTTAAGACTGGAAGTCAGCCCGTTGCTGGCTGCCAGGGTGCTCTTGAAGGTAATTTTAGGTAAGATAACTCACAAATAGGGTATCCTGGGTCTCCTGGTTCACAAAGTTACCTAACATTGTACCACAGAGTGTTTCTGAAAAGTCCAAGCTTTCTAAGATAGACAATCATTTCTGAAATACTTTCTCTTTATTACCGAAAATGTGAATTTGCTCTTGTCTCTGTCAAGCAGTTAATAATCTGTCTGCAAACACTCAGACATTTTTGAAGCTCTCATTTATGATAGGAGGGGTCACTTTATAAGGCAGATGAATTCTCTCTTTTTCCCTTTTGCCAGCTTGACTTTTTAAGAATACATTATCACCCAAGTGAAACACGTGTAAATGCACTCGATAGAAATTGGTGAGTTGGTGTCTTGATAATTAATGTTTAGTGAGTTTTAAAAGCACTGTTCCCAGATCAGAAGGATGTTTCCCTAGATTTGTTGTATAAACAATGAATTCCAGAAGAAATCTCATTGTCACCGGGCCTGGTGGTTGTTTTGCAGACGTGGATGAATGCCAGCTGAGTCGCTGCCACCCTGATGCCTTCTGCTACAACACTCCAGGTTCCTTCACGTGCCAGTGCAAACCTGGCTATTGGGGAGATGGCTTCCGGTGTGTGCCTGGAGGTAAGAGGGTGGGGAGTTATGCAGGCTGACAAGATCCAAGATCTCCATTTGGCATGCAGGAGACCCAAGAAAGCTGATGGTGTAATTCCAGCCCAGGTTTGAAGGCCTCAGAACCAGGATAGTGGACGTTAGACAGTTCCAGTCTGAAGGCTGGCAGACTTGAGACCTAGAAAGAGCAGTCCAAAATCAGGGGGAAAAAATGATGTTCCAGTTCAGACACCATCAGGCAGAAAGAATCCTCTCTTTTGTTCTATTCAGGGCTTCTACTGATTGGACAAGGCCCACTCACATTAGGCACGACAATCTGCTTTACTCCGCCTATCGATTTAAGTGCCAATCAAAAACACTTTCACAGAAACATCCAGAATAATGTTTGACCAAATATCTGGGCACCCTGTAGCCCAGTCAAGTAGACACATAAAACAAACCAGCACAGGTTCCTAAGAGTCACAGGGAATGGAGTTGGGGTGGGAGAGGGGACGAGGTGAAGGGCCTGTGCTGGGAGAAGATGTTGGCCAAGGATTCCACGAATGGTCTGTATTACCTGCTATACTTGACCTGGACTGTGCAGCTTCTAGAGGTGCTACTCACCTGAGACTGAGTGGCATCTTATTAGAGCATAAGGATTGTGGGCCGACCCCATGGCTCACTCGGGAGAGTGCAGTGCTGGGAGCACAGCAGTGCTGGGAGCGCCGAGGCCGTGGGTTCAGATCCTATATAGGGATGGCTGGTGCACTCACTGGCTGAGCGCGGTGTGGGCGACACCAAGTCATGGGTTGCGATCCCCTTACCGGTCACAAATTTAAAAAAAAAGGATTGTGATAGCTTCAGGTCAGTACCTGCAAGGCATCTGGGAACTCTGCAGGCACTCAACCAGTGCTATTGAGTGAATGAATGTAAATGTCCACCATTTGTGCAGAACTTACCCTGTGCTCAGTGCTTTACAGATGCTATTTCATGTAATGCTCAGGGTAATCTTTTTTTTTTTTAATTTTTATTGAATCAAAATTGATTAGACATATTTTTGGGGTTCAACATTGAGATACGTTGATCAAATCAATATTACTAGCATATATATTGTTACAAATCATAATTGTTCTATATGCCCCTTGTCCAATCTCACCCCATCCCCCTTTTTATCCCCCTCCCCCCTCTGATAACCCTAGATTTCTTCTCTGCTTCTGAAAGAGTAATGGTTACTCTGTTGATTTGTTGCCTGCATGATCTGTCCAATGCTGAGAGTTGTGTTGAGGTCCCCCAATATTGTCATAGAGCAGATGCTTCTTCTGTCACTCTGGAATGGGCTTTGTGGCAAGAGACATCCTCTTCTTTTCTTTGGTCTCTGCTGGTGACTCTCCTTGTGTCAGTGCACTCCTGTGGCTGGTGGACCATCTGTGTGGTGGTTGTGGTGTGTAGCCGCTTTCATGGCAGCCTTGGTTACTGTGGTGGCTGTGGTGGGCCACCCACATAGAGGTGATGTTTTTGGCATGCTCCTTATCTCTGGCAGTGTGCCTTGTTGTGGGGGGTTCCAGTCCCTGGCTCTGTGCCTCAGGAGCCCGGGTGGGCCCCGAGGTGCTGGTTGTGTGCCTGGTTGGGGGGCTGGGTCTGGTCCCTGGTTCCATGCCTGGGCCAGAACTAATTTTTGTCCTTTGCTTACTTCTAAAATGGGGGAACTTCCTGTGGGAACCAGTACTTGAGCTGTGTTGTTGAGCTGAATTGCTGCTTTGCTGCTGATTCCCTAGGGAAGTCTTTTTGTGCAGGTCCAGTTTTAATGGTTGACCTTATAGGTACTTCCGGCTCTCCAGAGACCGGGTGCACCTGGGTTGTGTAGAAACTCTGATCTGGACCTGAGTCTTTTCATCAAACTACACTCCTCACTAGGACTAGTTTTTAGAATAGTTGCTGACCTAAGAGGAGAAAATATCAGGTTAAAGTTTAAATCATGACATACAAGACTTCATGTTGCTGGTCTAAATCGTTTTCTTCTTCTTTGAACAGGGATCAGCAAACTATGACCCATGGTTCAAATCTGACCCACTGTCTGTTTTTGTAAATAAAGTTTTATTGGAACACAGCCATCCTCCTTAGATTATGTATAGTCTATGGCTGCTTTCGTGTTACAAACGGGCAGAGTTCAGTAGTTATGACAGAGACTGTCAAGCCTGTAAAACCTAAATAGCCTACCTTCTGCTCCTTGACAGAAAAAGTTGGCCACCCTCTGGCGTAGATGAACCCAGGCAAGGCCAACCTTTTGTTCCTGAAACTGTGGGTAAAAACTGTAGAATTTCCCATAGATTTTGATAGGCAGGCTACACAGAGAAGAGTTCATGGTCATTTGAGTCAAGACATTCCAGCAGCTATTAAAAATGACTAACGTTCATTATTTCCTTAGGCTTGCTTCACAATTCCACTTCAAAGAGAAACAGATGTCTCATTTTTTGTTTGTTTGTTTGTTTGTTTGTTTGTTTGTTTTCCTTTTTGTCTTTTTTCGTGTCCGGCAACGGATTGCAACTCTCAGTGTCGTGCCCGTACCGGACCGGGACCGGCAACGGGATCGCAACCCTCAGTGTTGCACCCGCACCTCGCTCAGCCAGTGAGCGGGAACCGGTCTGTATGTGGGATCCGAACCCTCGGCGGGAGTGCCGCCGCACTCCCAAGCCGCGCACTGTAGCAGTGCGCCACCGGGCCGGCCCCTTTTTGTTTGTTTTTTTAACCTGACTCCCTGACCCCTCTTTAAAGCTCTGTTGACATAACAGAAACAAATCCAGACCTGTAGGCTGGGATATAAAGACAGGACAAGGACAAGACAAATAAGAGCTGTTTGTCAGTATTATTTAAGTATTGAATCCCGATCCCTTAAGAAATTCAACATCTAGTTGAATGAGACAATACATACTAGAAATGCATAAGAATGTTCATCGAGTATTGTTTGTAACAGAAAAAAATCTAAATGACTACCCACAGGAGGAACGGACAAATGACTTTTGGTATAATTCAAACAATGAGATAACATACAGCAGTTAAAATGGATGAACTAGAGTTAATGGATAAAACTCAAAAACATAATGTCGAGCAAAAAAACAGTCACAAAATGATATATACAGTATGGTCCCATGTGTATAAAATATAAACCTGTATTAAAATAAACCTATATGTGTATATATGTGTGCAGGAAAACTATAAAATGCACACATGGGAATGAGAAACAGAAACTTAAGGGCCAGCCCCGTGGTGCACTCGGGAGAGTGTGGCGCTGGGAGCGCAGCGACGCTCCTGCCACGGGTTCGGATCCTACATAGGAATGGCCCGGTGCACTCACTGGCTGAGCGCGGTGCGGGCAACACCACACCAAGGGTTGCAATCCCCTTACCAGTCACGAAAAAGACAAAAAAAAAAAAAAGAAGAAGAAGAAGAAACTTAAGGATAACATCACCTCTATGCAGGGAGAGAGAGAATTGGGATTGGGGAGAGGTGCAGAGGTTGTCTTAGTCTGTTCGGGCATCTGTAACAAAATGGGTTATAACAACAGAAATGTGTTTCTCGCAGTTCTGGAGGCTGGGAAGTCCAAGATCAAGGTGCTGGCAAATTCAGTGTTTGATGGGGGCTGTTTCCTGGTGCATATGGCACCTTCTCACGTGGTGAAAGGGACGAGGGTCTCTCTGGGGGCTCTTTTATAAGGGCATAATCCATTCCTGAGGGCTCCACCTTAATGATCCACCTTCCAAAGGACCCACTTTCCTAATGCCATTGCCTTGAGGGTTAGCATTTCCACATGTGGATTTAGGGAGGACACCAACACTCAGACCATAGCACAGGGCTACATTTGGATTCTAACATTTTATTTTTTAGCCAGAATATGACTACAGAGGTTTTCATCAGATTCTTCTAGATGTTACACGACTAAAATATTTTCTGAAACATTACGGAGAGAAAAATAATGTGTAGTGTCATCTGGACTCCCGTTGCCAAACATAATGAAAGACAGAGACACAGCAGTCAGCACTTATTTGATACGTACTGTAGACAGAGGCAGCTAGTTTCAGTAACAAAACTAAACTGGCTTTGAAGGTGAACCAGTTATGGCCATGGCTACTGCAATGTCATCTGATGACAGACAGAATAGAAGAAATTACGATTTACTCCTCTGTCCTACTCTCTTCCCCACAACCCACGTAGGGATTGTGAAATCAATTTTGTGGATCACTCACATAATTTTCTTTTAAATGCAACGAATAAAACAGAAAACAATAATCTAGAAAATAGGAGAGTAGGTAGAGTATATTTAGAGGCGAGTAAGTCTTCTCTGAACTTGGAGGATTCATGCCGGAGCACCCACGTGGCTGTCCAGGTTGTTGTCAGGTCCTCAGAACACGGTCTCTCCACGGGGCTGCCTAAGTGTCTTCAAGTGATGACAGAGAGAGAGAGCACGCCAGTGATGGAAGCCTCAGTCCTCTGTAACCTACTCTTGGAAGTGACATAGCGTCACTTTTGCTGATACTATTTGTCTCAGGCCACCCTCTTATAGTGACAAGGGACGACCACGTGTGCGAACGGTGAGAAATTCCAGGAGGTGGGGAGCATGGGGCCATCTGGATGCCAGCTCCCACAGCCACTGACCTGGCCCGGATGACCTCTAAGGGAGTGGAATTGGCTGGATTTTTGTAAAAAGGAGGAGTTTATGAGACAATCAGAGTAGGGCATAGAAGGTTCTGGGCTAGAGATGTGAAGCCTGGAACTTAAGGGCACGTGCCAAGCCTGCGATGTTTGATCCCTTCTCTTTACACCAGTTACGGTCACCAGCCTACCGCATCTCCATCACACCCCACGTCCTAGAGAGGAAGATAATGACAGAGTTCCAAAAGTCGGGCTGCCAGGAAAGACGAAAACGTGTAGGATAATACAACCTAAAGGAAAGAGAGCTCGGGAACGAGTTCAGTATGCCTTTTGCTTGTTGTTTGAGTCAGTTTGTTTCAAGCAAACCCGACGTGAGAAAACTGGAATTTCCTAGTTAGACCTGGAAGGGGCTCTAGTCATTTGTTTTACAAATAAGGGACCTGAGGCCTGATTAATTTCTTAGCCTACAAAAATAGTTTCTTGAATTCTTTAAATAAAAGAATTTTCCATAGCAGTTTTTCTCAAAATTGAGTCATGTATAGAATCTTTCATTTATTTATATATATATTTTTGTGACCGGTAAGGGGATCGTAACTCTTGGGTTGGTGTCGTCCGCACCGCGCTCAGCCAGTGAGTGCACCAGCCATCCCTATATAGGATCCGAACCCGCGACCGCGGAGCTCCTAGCGCTGCACTCTCACAAGTGAGCCACGGGGTTGGCCCAAGTATAGATCCTTTTAAAGGAAAACTGTTCTTGAGGTCTTATTATACATAAAGGCTAGGATAAGGACAGCCAGTTAGCTTACTTGGTTAGGGAGCAGTGTTGTAACAGCAGGGTCATGGGTTTGGATCCCCATAACAGCCAGCAGCCAAAAAAAGGGGGGGAGGGCTAGAAAAGCTAGGTATCAACTTCTTTTTAACTATAAGATCAAAATAGATTTACAAATTAAATACAAACAATTGCAAATTGTAAATTTCCAAATCACATTAATGTAATGTGTTGATTGTCGTTGGTCGGAGATGAAATTTCCACGCCTGTCACAGGCTCCCTCACTCTTGACAGACACTCTTTCTGCATCCACTGGGTGATTCCAGTCATCTGCGGAGAAGCTGGATATGTCTCACCCCAAAGACAAATATAAGCAAAGCCTCCTCTGAACCACACACCCCTCTTTCCCTGCTACCCGATCTCTCTCTTCCCCTTCTTGTGTCTTCATCAGGGCTGTCTAGAATTGCTGCCTCCACTTTTTTTAAATCATATTTTATTTTTAAATCCATTCTACTGTCGATAGACATTGGGTTGTTTCCCGTGGATGGGTTTGTAATAGGCATGATGCTATGAACCCACTTTCTCTTCTGTTCTTTCTTTTTTTCCCATAGCATTTTACTGTAAATAAAACATAGGTACCGAAAGTTACATAAAACAATCATATAGTTCAAGGAGTTCTAAGGTGAGCCGCCACCCAGGTTAAGAAATTGAACTTCCCCAGAACCCCTCCAGGTGCCCCAACAAAGCCTTCACCCTCTCCCCAAAGCAACCACTAACTGACTTTTGCAATGATCGCTTCCTTGCATTTTGTTACAGTTTATCACACTTGTGTATGTTCCTAGACATTGTAGATTTAGTGCTGCTCATTTTTCTGTCTACAGTTCCCTCTTCCTCCATCCCTTTCTTTTCCTTGTGATTGGTTGGCTGAAGGACCCACACCCCTGAGCTGTGGAGCTCTCCACGGTCTGGATTGTGCCAGCTGCATACTCGTGGTATAAATGCTTTTCCATCCTTGAACTGCCTGCAGCTTGACAGTGGCTTGACCAGGCTCAGGTGCAGTCGTTTCAGTGAGACAACAGATGATGGTGTGGTCTTTCATCAGGAGCACATAATGTCTGCTCATCTCACTTTTGAGGATGCTAAGAGCCCTTGATTATAGTCTAGATCCATTAACTTCTAGGGAGCGGTGATGGTGCTATTCTAATTCTGTCTTTTTTTTTTTCTCATTTATTAGTTGGAATTGAGGCTCATTGCCTAGATCTGTTCATTTCCTATTATATTTTCTCACTTTTAACCCTCATTTAGTCTTAGTTCAACAGGTAACTATATATTTATAGTTTGCTACCAGTTCTTATGTCAATGTCTCTCCAATTATTTGGTTATCAGAAGTTTGTTTTTTAGTAGATTCCTCAAGAAGAGCTCATATTTTCTTCCCTTGATTATCTCACATATTCTTCTGACATAAAGTATGGCTATCAAAAATTCTAATGATAATCTGAAGGTAATTTCTCCCTTTTTACGTAGATTAGTCTGTTTCTGTTGCTTATTACAGAATACTTGAAACTGGGTAATTTATAAAGAAATAAAATTTACTTTCTTACAGTGTGGAGGCTGGGAAGTCCACAGTCTAGGGAACACATCTGGTGAGGGCCTTCTTGTGGGTGGGTCTACACCCAACACAGGGTGTCACCTGGCAAAATGGCTGAGCAAGAGAGAGCTAAGCCTCTTCCTTGCTCTCCTTTTCAAGCCATCAGAACCAGGCCCATGACCACTCATTAAACCATCAACTTATTGCTCCATGAATGAATCAGACCATTCACAAGGATACAGTCTTCACAATCTAATCACCTCTTCAAGGTCCCACCTTTCAATTACCATAATAGGATTTCCCACCTTCTTAACACTGGTGCAGTGGAGATTGAGTTTCAATGAGTCTTGGGCAGACATTCAACCCACAGTAATGCCCAAAGGATTTTTTCTTTCTCTTTAAAGTCCAATAATTTTACTAGAATGTGGTTTGGTGTTGGTTTTTCTGGGTCAATATTCTTAGTTACACAGCATGCTTTTTCAATTTATCATTTCAAATCCTTTTTTTTTTAAATTTCATGAAGGTTTTCTTGAATTATAATTTTTAGTATTTGTTTTCTTTTCTTGCTTTGGTTTATTTCTTCAGGGACTCCAATTTTACATGTTGAATCTTCTTTACCGATTTTCAATAATTTTGCCTTTATTGCAAATCTCATTTCTTTTTGGCTTTAAACATTTTCCTCATTTCTATCCTCTTTTTCTCTTAAAGCCTAATTTGCTCTGTTTATTCATTTTTGTGTTCTTTCTAGTTTAGTCTTCATTTTTTTTTTTTGTCTTTTTCCGTGTCCGGCAACAGATCGCAACCCTCAGTGTCGCCCCCGTACCGGACCAGGACCGGCAACGGGAGACCGGCAACAGGATCACAACCCTCGGTGTTGCCCCCACACTTCGCTCAGCCAGTGAGCGGGAACCGGTCTGTATGTGGGATCCGAACCCTCGGCAGGAGCGCCACCGCGCTTCCCAAGTGGCGCACTAGCGCAGTGCGCCACTGGGCTGGCCCCTAGTCTTCATTTTTGAAATGACTTTTTTCTTTTATTTCTACTTCTTTCCTGAATTC
>NW_007728832.1:122593-128887 GCF_000696425.1 Galeopterus variegatus
GAAATAGAAGGTTGCAGTTTTAGTCTGTTCTGTGAGCATGTCTTTCTGGCAAGCTTTTATTGTCTGTAGGTTTGTTATTCTATTCCCTATTACCCTTTTTCTTATACTAACTTTGTATGGGATTTGACCTCCATGCTTTTCTGCTTCTCATTTTTATGTGAATTTTAGCTTTCCTGAATGTTTAGAAGGGTGGCTTGGTTCACAGAGCTTCTTCATCTGTTCTTTGGGTGACGTGTTTAAAAGTATTTCAACTTCCTTGGAATTTCCTGGCTCTGTTCCTCCCCCACCTATATCTGGACCTTATTTTTCTTTGTGTGCATTGCCCCCATTCTACTTAGTTTTGGTTTCACTCCCAGTGGTTTCTCCCCATGTGGGGCCATGCCAGCCAGGTCAGTTTTGAGAATTTTAAGTCCTAGATCTTCCAGCTCCTTTAGGCTTTAACATAAAGTAGGAAAAACCCTCCCTGTGCTATTTTTAAATTGGCCTGCACTGCCTCCTGGGGAGTACCTGTTAACTCTGTGGGATTTGCCTGTCCCCAGAACTGTTGGATGCTCTACTGTTTCTCTCTGCTTTCTCCCACACAGACCCTGAATCCAGGTGGCCCTTGTGGTCATTGATGGTGTGTCCCCACCTGTTTGTGTTCAGAGGTTCATAGGACTGCCTTGTCACCTTGTTTCTTTGTGTCATCCATGGGCTTTGGGTTATGTTTCTAGTTACTCTGTCTGCAACTAGATTCTAAGACTAGGCTGCTGCCTTCTTCCCAGAGTCTTCCATTCTCTCTCGAACCCCTGCAGTCAGGATGTTTCCCTCCCCCTCCCCCACCCCCAGCCCCAAACTGCTCTTGTAAAAGTCAGTGACACCCCCACTTTGCTAGATCTCAGGCCTCATCTCTCTGGTAGCACCTGGCACAGTTGATCTCTCCCTCCTTCCTGAAACACTTTTGTCATCTGACATCCAGGGACACCCCACCCCCGGGTTTTCTATGTCACTGGTATTATTAGCTCTATTGAATGGATGAAGATGTGGGGATTTAGAGGACTAGTTAACTTGTCCAAGGCTACTCAGTTAACTAGTAGCATAGGCAGGACCAATTGTAAAATATTTCCAAGCCTCTCTTATGTGCCTGCCACGTGCTGGGCACCTGAGCAGTGACGTCTCCCTCTGGAGGGGTTTGCATGTGACTGGGCAGGAAAAGGGAACGCTGGGGAGTGGTAATGAGTCTGTCAGTGATAACGAGTGACTGGAGTGGAGGTCCATCGAGGTGGGCCCGGAACACTAGGGAAAGTGTGAGAAAGAGGAGGAGGAGGATTTGCACTCGACCTGGAAGGATGGCAGGATTGAACCTGAGATGGGAAGGAGACGTAGCCAGGCAGGTGCAGGGTGAGGTCAGGTTTGGAGGATACAAACCAGGCCCCCCAGAGGCTTGTGAACTTCCCAGGTCTGATGCCGGTGGCCCCTTCTCACCACCTTCCCACTCCCTGGTAGCTCCCACAGGCCTCATTTCCAAGTCAGCAGAGTCATCGTAAGCCTTGTGGCCTCTTTGTCCCTTCTTTTTCGTGAAGTCCTCTAAACCCCAGGGAGCATCGAGTCCATTGTCCTCACCGATGCTCTGACTTTCTTGTTTTCCTGACCTTTCTCCACTCACAGCTGAAAACCTCAGGCCTAAAGTCAGCAGCCTCTGCACCCAGGCCACTGGGTATGTTGGGGACACAGTGTATTTAGCTCCCTTTAACGTCCCTTGACCACAGTGGGTTGGGTGCTCGTCTCCCCACTCCCATGGCAGCCTGTTCAGGCCACAGTGGGCTGCTCCAGCCTCTGCAGGCCTGCCAGGTCCCGTCTTTCCCAGTCGCCAATGGACTCAGGGACTCTCCTGTGTAGGCTGAATCCCTCGTGCTTGCAGGGCGCCTGGCCCTCAGCACCTTTCAGTAAATGCTTATAACCAACAGATAAGTGATTTGAGCACCCCCAGGGATCTCGATCTGAGAAGTACCCTGAGCACAGTGATTTCAAAGCTGACCACAGCAGGGTATTAGGACAGATGGGGGCAAGGAGCTGCTCCAGGAGGTGGGGTGTAAGCAAAACTCAGCAGTGCCATTTCCCACAGTGGCAGAGGTGATGGCACTTGACCGAGGGGCACGTGCTCCTGCTGCTATCTTAGGACATTTCTGCTTTCCCCTGTGCCTGCCCTTTTCTAATTGCTAGCTCGCTGCACCTGCCTCACCATTCATGGGAAAAGATGTGAGAACAGTTCATTATGATGATGATGATGATGCTGATGATGATGATGATGATGATGACCATCTTAGTAAGCCACCAGGAACATCAGGATAAAGGCCATGTCGGGTTGACTTGTACATTCCCACTCTGGGAAATTTGACAATCCTGGACTAGCAAGTGGCCAGTTGGCAACTACTGAGATGAGGCAACACACAGAAAAGTCTCAAAGCCAGCAGAGACCAGGCGACATTCAGGGCCTGCGTGGCCCCTGGGAGTGGCCTTCTCCTGGGGGGTGCGGGGTCTGCACAGGGAGACACCGCGTGGCCACCGCCTCCCCGAGCAAGTGCCATTCCAAGGAGCCTGTTGGCGCTGTCACCGCTGCATGTCTTCTCTTGGCAGGGGGCTGGACACTTCTTGAGCACGCTCCTGCCACTCAATTGAGTGCACCAGAGGCTGCACCAGCCATTTATTTGAATGAACACGGAGACACAAATGTGATCATGCAGGGGAATGGGATGCAAATCCAAAGATCAAGAACGTGCTTTCTCTTTCATTTTCCTGCTATTTCACTCTTTTCTCATTTTCTTTGTCCCCTCACCTCGAGAAAAGTCACCCCAGACTTCCTGCCATTCCTCAGGTCTTGAACGTTTCTTGCCCAAGCAGATTAAACTGGATGAGTAAGAAGCTTGTCTGAGTTGTCATTTATCAACCAGAAACAAGCCCAGGAATTGGGTCCTTTTGACAACCCAACCCCCTCTCCCCCATCCACTGGGTCTTTAATGGCCAGTTCCCCATGGGGACTGCCTGCTGGCCAGGCTCAGGAACCATCGCAGGAAACCCACTGAGATCACAGCTGTCCTAAACACACTCACAATTCCATTTCCTGAGTCATAATTGAGGTTTCCCCCTCCTTTTGGTAAGTCTAAGATACAGCACTTAAAAGTTCCACGGTAAATTCTAGATCACTTGAGATTTCATGTGTTGGCCAAGCTCTCTGTTGACACAAAACTCAATCAGCCACAGGCCATGGAACAACCCCTACTCCCTTAAAGTGCCACCAGGTTGGCAGCTCACACAACAGCAGCCCTATTTTCTAGCTGGAAAGGTAGCACCGTATACAGACATTGGTGGCAGGAAAATGACAGAGAGTCCCCAGATAATTGGGTGAGTGTGTTAAGATCATGTATGTGTTGCTTTGTTGCCATAACTTGTTCAATGGGTATGAGCTGTCCTGGGCACTGGGGACATGCATGCACAGATGCCAGGCCAGGAGGGGCAGGACCAGGAACCTGAAGACCCAGGTTCTAGTTGTAACCTGCTACTGCTACTGCTATGACTTTGGGGGGGGGGGTCCCTTCATCTTTCTGAGCTTCCGTTTCCTCAATTGGTGTAACAGCCACAGATCAGGTGAAATATGTATGTGAATGGGAACGGCTTATATGGGAACTCTAAAACCCTGTATGTAAGTCAGATTTTGAGGAAGTAAACAAGTTTTACATGCAAGAGTGAACAAAACTCAACATTTTAATTCTAACCGTATGGCTTGTTCGTATCTTTGTTTTCCTCTTCCTACATCAAATGTATTTTGTTTTCTTTTTTATATCAGCCTCTCGGACAAAAGAAAAGCATAGGCAATTTTCCCTTGCCAGGTTCATGCCTTTCTGGCATGCTAACTGCTTCTGATCAAGGCAGCAGCCTCGTGACACAAGCCAGTGACAACTGGCATCACAGACAGAAGGTGCTTTCACGTCCACTGGCAACACACGTGCAGAATGCTGCCATGTCTGCCTCATGTGGATACAGTCATATTTGCTTAAAAGTCCCTCCACGTACATTGTCTCACCATATTCCACTTACTCCTCAAAATCAAACTGTGAGATTAGTTACTACTGGCTCCATTGTAGAGTTGCTTGAGGTACAGCATAGTCGGTGTTGTTGACTTGGCCAAGGTCACGCCAGAAGTGGTGGAACTGAGAATCAAAACCATTGCAGACACAAAATTCGGAAAAATATGTAATACTCTATTATACGTGTTATTACAATACATTTTATTATGAATTAGTATATTTTAATATATATTAATTAACATGCATGTGCACACACATGCACATATATATACACACTCGTATATAATTTCCCCCTCACATAACTAGCAATGCTTTAGAGCAGGAGTTGGCAGCTACAGTCTTCATAGGACAAATCTGGCCTGCTGTTTGTTTTTGTAAATAAAGTTTTCTGGAAACAGCCACGCTTATTCATTGATGTATTAAACACAGTGGCTTTCGTGCTAACAACCACAGAGGTGGGCAGTTGGGACAGAGATCAGATAGCCCACAAATACGAAAATATTTACTCTCTGCCTTTTTAACAGGAAAAGTCAGCTGAACCCTGCCCTAAAGCTATTTAGCCACAATCTTCTAGTTATCAAAAAAAAGCAGCCAGGTCCTCAGCTCTCCATGCCTACGGAGAAGACCTCTCCTGTGTGTCTGATGTGTCCTGGACCCCCCTGTCCAGACACTCCCAGAGCTGTAATTGTGTGTTTAGTTGTCCGCTTTGCTCCAGACTGTGAGTCCTTGAGGCAGGCCCCGTGCCTTATTCCTGTCTGCACCCAGCCCAGCCCAGTAGATGCTTCTGGAGTAAAGGGTCAGGGGATTCAGAGTCCAGCGTGAGGCACATCGGTGGTTGCTAGAGGCTGGGAGGAAGGGGGACACAGGGAATGGCTGCTTAATGGGTATGGGGTTTCCTTCTGGGGTAAGGAAAATGTTTCGGGACTAGGCAGGGGTAGGTGGTGGTTTGCACAGCATTGGGAATGCACTACGTACCATTGAATTGTTCACTTTAAAATGGTTCATTTTCTGTCATGTCAATTTCGCCTCAATTTTTAAAATTGAAACAACAGAACTGCCTAGGAGAGAAAAGAAAATGTAAATATAATCTTCTTGACCATTAAATCCAGGAAATAATCCTGATGTTTTAAATTTTGAACAATTAATAAAACAAAACCCAGTGACAGCAGGCAGCCCCTGCAGTGGGGACTTCTGCAGCCCCACTGGGAACACCAATGGCCACATGGCTGACGTTGTCCTTTCACGTGTCTCTCTATAGAGGTGGAAAAGACCCGGTGCCAGCAGGAGAGAGAACACATTCTCGGAGCTGCAGATGCGGTGGACCTGCAGCGGCCCAGGCCACCAGGGCTATTTGTCCCTGAGTGTGACGAGCATGGGAACTATGTGCCCACCCAGTGCCACGGCAGCACCGGCTACTGCTGGTGTGTGGATCGCGATGGCCGTGAGCTGGAGGGCACCAGGACCAGGCCTGGGATGAGGCCCCCGTGTAAGTGAGGGAGGGTTGCTTGGGCTTGTGCCTGAGAATGGCCTCAGCACCAAACCAGCCGGTGAGCTTTGCTAAAGATGCAGCTGGCGCTTTCTGTCTGCCCCAAATCTTAATCTGCTCTGGGGCTCCTACCCCACCCCTCCCCTCTGCATTTCTCCCCTACTAATCCTCTGTCCACTCTCCCCGCTGTTCTCTTGCCCTGTCTCTTGCTTGGGGCTGCTGCACTGGTCTGTGATGGTGGCAGAAAAGGACATGTGTGTTGTGGGTCCCCCAAGGTGAACACTCTGCAGACAGAGGCAGGGATGGTGGAGACCAGATATTTTCCCAAAACTGCGAAGAAAGAGTCTCACAAACTTCATGAATTCAGCCCAGCCAGCATTCACTGAGTGTCGGTGCTGGGGATACCCAGAGGAAGGTCACGGTGCCCCCAGAACCTCAAGGGACAGGAGATAGAACAGTTTAGGCAGATGAGCTTTAGAAGAGAGTGGATGAGGACTTGTGTGGGATGGTGGGTGGATTGGGGAAGGCCTTCTAGAAGCAACACCAGGTGAACACGTTTCTAAGCAGGACCAGAAGCGGGCAGTGTGGGGAGGAGGGGGATAAGGCTGGTGCTCTCTTGGCTGAAGGGCAGGAAAGTCTCAGCTGCAAGGTCAGTGTCAGTGTTGCTGTTGTCCCTGCTGCTGCTGTTGCTGCTGTTGCTGTTGCTGTTGCTGCTGCTGCTGCTGCTGCTGCTGTGACTGTTGT
>NW_007728832.1:129318-138858 GCF_000696425.1 Galeopterus variegatus
TGCTGCTGTGGCTGTTGTTGCTGCGGCTGTGGCTGTTGCTGCTGCTGTGGCTGTTGTTGCTGCTGCTGTGACTGTTGTTGCTGCTGCTGTGACTGTTGCTGCTGTTGCTGCTGCTGTGGCTGTTGCTGCTGCTGTGACTGTTACTGCTGTGGCTGTGGCTGTTGCTGCTGTTGCTGCTGGTGTGGCTATTGCTGCTGCTGTGACTGTTGCTGCTGTGGCTGCGGCTGTTGCTGCTGTTGCTGCTGGTGTGGCTATTGCTGCTGCTGTGACTGTTGCTGCTGTTGCTGCTGTAGCTGCTGCTGTGACTGTTGCTGCTGCTGCTGCTGTGACTGTTACTGCTGTGGCGGCTGTTGCTGCTGCTGTTGCTGCTTCTGTGGCTGTTCTGCTGTGATTGTTGCTGCTGCTGTGGATGTTGTTGCTGTGGCTGTGGCTGTTGATGCTGTTGCTGTCGCTACCACTGCTGTGACTTTTGTTGCTGTTGCTGTTGCTGTTGCTGCTGTGATTATTGCTGCTGTGACTGTAGCTTCTGCTGCTGTGGCTGTTGCTGCTGCTGTTTTGGTTCACTGCTCTAGCCCCAGTGTCCAAGGCAGAACATGAATAGCTGAGTGATTTCTACAAGAGGGAGGCTGAGCCATTTTTTTACTTGGCCTTTAATGTTAAACTCATGCTCTGCATTATGTTCTCCACAAATGCCCTTAGATTGACAGGACTTTCTGCTCCAGGGGCTTTCAGATATTAAATGGGCATTGTGTGGCTGTGTAGTTTCGTGCCATCAAAGTGACGTGACCTGGGGTGTGGGTGTGTGCTTGTATGTGTGGGTGTGTGTACGTATGTGTGTGTGCATATGTGGGTGTGTGTACGTATGTGTGTGCGCACACGTGGGTGTGTGTACGTATGTGTGCGCGCGCACGTGGGTGTGTGTACGTATGTGTGCGCGCACATGTGGGTGTGTGTACATATGTGTGTGCGCACATGTAGGTGTGTGCACGTGTACGTGCATGTGTGTGTGTGTGCATAGAGGTATGCATATGCATGTGTGGGTATGTATGTACTTTGCATGTATGCACACGTGTGCATTGTTTATGTGTGTGCATGTGTTTGTGTGCATGCACCTATGTGTATGTATCTGCACATTCCTGGTGTGCACAGGCCTCATTCACTGACCTCTCCTGCCACCCTAGGTCTGAGTACAGTGGCTCCCCCCATTCACCAGGGACCCTCAGTGCCTACTGCTGTGATCCCCCTGCCCCCTGGGACCCACCTCCTCTTTGCCCAGACTGGGAAGATTGAGCATCTCCCCCTGGAGGGAACTACCATGAAGAAGACGGAAGCCAAGGCATTACTTCATATCCCGGTGAGTGCTGGCTGATGGTACCTGGTGACAGCTCCTGCTCCCATGACCTGGAGAAACAGCAGGGTGTAGTCAGCCCAAGACCCTGGGCTTGATCCCTGGCACCAGAGGTGCTCATTCCACATGGCCCTGGTGTCCAACTCTAGATGAAGCCACTGGGCTTTTGAGCTTCCATGAGGCTCGCAGAAAGGAAGACCTTCCAGAGACCCCCCTGAGTGGGGCTTCTGCGAGTTTGGTGCCTTGTCTGCATGTGTCCACTGGGTTTGGTCTTACCATTCCTGCCTAAGTCATGATGACTCATTTTTCAACAGCCACTGAGCTCAAGAACCTCATGTCTGCCCTGAGGTAGCAACAAGCTTTGGCTTATAGGCTTTACAAAGCTACAAAGATGCATTTTGTAAGTTGGGGATTTTTGTCATTCGATGGAGGTTGGACACTTCTGAAAATCCATTCTGTTTTATCTGCCATCCTGCCTGCTGCCAAGAAACCTAACAGACCTGGGGGCTTGCACTGTGGGGTTAGGTCAGAGTTGCTGGGGCAGTGGGAGGGGACACGAGGGTCTGGGAGAGTCTGGGGCCAAGTCATTGGTTCTTGTAAATGAAAGTCCAGCAGAAGCCCTAGCGTTCCTCCATGGTGGCAGCAGAGCCTGATGGACAGTGCCTGGTAAAGATGCTACTTATGTCATTGTGCCTGCCACTGGCCAGCCTTCAGGGTGTCTCTGCTTCCCGTATTTTCTCTCTCTGCATTGATCTCCCCATCACAGATGCCATCCACTGTCATTTTGCCTCTTTTTGTCCAAGGAGGAAACATCAGCCAAATGTATCCAAGAAAAAACATTTTTCAAAAGCCTCTTACAAAACAGCCTTGATCAGATTCGTGTCTTTCTCCTGCATGAAACTCTTCAGTGGGTTCCCTCTTCTCTCCAATAAAATCCAGTCCTCCCCATGGTCCTCAAAGCCCTCTAGGATCTGGCCTCAGGCTACCTCTCCCACTCCATTCCCTGCCACCCTCCCTCATTCCCAGATCCATCTATTTCATGGAGGTACTGGTTTCACAGTGGTGTTTATAGACTCAAAGCAGTGCTTGGCACATGGGGAGGTATTCAAAAAATATTTGCCAACCAGATACATGAATGATTGTTGCATTTTCCTATCACATGCCCAAAACACAAACCCCTCAAGGATCCTCATCTGGCTCCCTTGTGGCCTCCAGCACATGCTCTCAGGTAGTAGATGGATTAAAGTCCCTGTGAAAGTCACTCTTCCCCAAGACCCAGGGGAGAGGCTAAATGTCATGAAAGGCCATAAAAGGCAGAGAATTGAGGTGGGATAGGAGGGGGGAGGGTGCCAAAACAACAGGATAAGGGTTCGCTGTCTTGTCTTTTTCTTTTAACCATTTTAACCACTTGGTGGAGTAGATGGTTCCTAGTGTCACCCTCTCCCACAAATTGACCGATATGCAACTATTAAAAAGCAACAACAGGAGGCCCGAGATCTGTGCTGGAACAGGCAGGAGCTCTGCACCATGGGACCCCAGTCCAGGCCAATGTCTGCCACCCAGAGAGGCCTGAGAGCTGTAGGGCCCACATACCCCGAGTCAGCCACAACGGAAAAGGCAGGCGCCACGGGACCTACAGCCCAGGTCAGCCCCCACTGCTTTGAGAGGCCCGAGAGCCACCAGGCTCACACTCCCTGAGTCAGCTGTGCCAAAAGAGGCAGGCACCATGGGACTCCCAGTCCAGGCCAGTCCCCGCTGCACAGGGAGGCCTGAGAACCAATGGGTCTACATGCCCCAAGTCAGCAACGCTGGAAGAAGCAGGTGATGTGTAACCCCCAGCTCACTCCAGTCCCTGCCACACAGAAAGGCCTGAGAGCTGCTGACCCAAGTCAGCTGCACTAGAACAGGCAGACCCTGGCCCCAACCCAGGTCAGTCCCTGCTGCCCAGAGAGGCCTGAGGGCCATAAGACCCACAGGCCCCAAGTCAGCTGTGCCAGAACATGCAGGTGCCATGGGAACCCCAGCCCAGGCTATTTCCTGCTGCCCAGACTTGGCAGTCCCTTCAGGATACAAGCCAGACATCAGGGTGAAATGAGTAGACTGTGATACCCCCTGCCACAATGACAAAACACCAAAGGAAAGAGACCATAAATAGGAAAAATCAAGAAAGCACATCACTGGCAAAGGAAAATAATAACTCTCAAGCTCTAGATCCTGTAGAATAGGAAGTCTTTGAAATGACTGACAAGGAATTTAGAGCAACAATTCTAAGGAAACTAAATGAGATACAAGAAAACTCAGACAACAAAATGAAATGAGAAAAAATATATCAGATCTGAAAGAAGAAATGCACAAAGAAATAAATGCCTTGAAAAAGAACGTAGCAGAACTTGTGGAGCTGGAGGATTCATTCATTGAAATAAAAACACAACAGAGAGTCTGACCAGCAGGCTAGGACAAGCAGAAGAGAGAATTTCTGACCTTGAAGACAGGCTGTTTGAATTAACCCAGGCAGACCAGAAAAAAGAATTTTAAAAATTGAAGAAAATCTAAGAGAGATAATAGACATACTTAAGTGCTCAAACATCCAAATCATGGGTATTCCAGAAGGAGAGGAAATAGGAAATGGCTTTGAAAACATATTCAATGAAATAATAGCAGAAAACTTCCTGGGTATAGGGAAAATCACAGATCTTCAGATTCGAGAGGTAGGTGCAAAAATATTTTCTTATGATTTCTTCTAGAAGCTTTATAGTTTCAGCTTTAAATCTTTGCCTATTGTGGAAGGTCAGGTTGAGATTCTTTTTTTCCCCACGTTTGTCCAGATGTTCTGGCATCATTTGTTGAAAACACCATATTTCCCTATTGGCACCTTGGTATCTTTGTCAAAAAACATGTTACTGTATGTGAGGGCCTATTTCTCTGTTCTGTTGCATTGATCTATTTCTCTAACCTTACATCAATCTCTTACTGTCTTGATTATAGTAAGTCTCAAAATCAGGGAGTGTGAATTCTCCAACTTTGTTCTTTTTCGAGATTGTTTCAACTATTCTAGATCCTTTGCCTTTCCATATACATTTTAGAATACGCTTGTAAATTTCTATTTTTAAAAAAGCCTGCTGGGACTTCAATAAAGATGACTTTGAATCTATAACTCTATTTAGGGAGAATTGATATCTTGGCAATATTAAATCCTACGATCTATTAACCTAACTTACCTCTTTATTTATTTGGGTTGCCTTTAATTTCACTGTGTAATGTTTTATAGTATTCAGTGCAGAATTTTGCACATTTAAAAATGTTTATTCTGAAATATTTTATGTTTTTTGATGCTGCTATAATCACTATTGTTTTTAAATTTTATTTTTTATGTTTTGCTAGTATATTAAAAATACAATTTCATATTAACCTTGTATCCTGCAAGCTTGCTAGATTAAATTATTAGTTATAATAGTTTTATAGGTTCCTGGGGACTTTGTACATAAACAATCAGATTATCTTAGAATAGAGTGGCTTTACTTTTTCCTTTCCACTAGTTATGCCTTTTATTTATTTTTCTTTATGACCTTCAGGTAGGCAAATATTTCTTCGACAGTATATAGAAAGCATTAGCCATAAGAGAAAAAAATAATAAATTGAATTTAATAAAAATTTAAAATTTTTGCTCTTCAAAAAAACCATTAAGAAAATGAAACAGCAAGCTACATATGAGAGGAAATATACATATGCATACATTCCACATATGTATATATGTGACAAAGAGTTATATCTGAAATATACCAGGGTACTTCAAAAAGTTCATGGAAAAAAGTAGAACTAAAAGATAACATGAATCTTTCCATGAACTTTTTTTTTTTTTTTTTCCTTTTTTGTCTTTTTTCGTGACCGGTAATGGGATTGCAACCCTCGGTGTTGGGCCCGCACCGCGCTCAACCAGTGAGCGGACCGGTCTCTATATGGGATCCGAACCCTCGGCGGGAGCGCCGCTGCACTCCCAAGCGCCGCACTCTACCGAGTGCACTACCGGGCCGGCCCTCCATGAACTTTTTGAAGTGTCCTCATCTAAAGAACTCTTACAACTCAATAATAAAAATTTTTAAATGGACAAAAGACTTGAAGACACTTTATTAGAAAAGATTTCCCAGTACCTGCGAGTGCATGAAGAGATTCTTGCCACCGTGAGTTACTCGGGTGCTGTGTGTGGTCTGTTCTCACCCCTGGTCTTCGCTTCCAGGCTAAAGTCATCATTGGACTGGCCTTTGACTGCGTGGACAAGATGGTTTACTGGACGGACATCGGCGAGCCTTCCATTGGGAGAGCCAGTCTGCATGGCGGGGAGCCATCTACCATCGTTCGACAAGGTGGGCAAGCAGACACCATTCTTCCTTTTTGGTTTTGCTTCTAGCAGCCCACGGGGCTCTTGGCAGAAGGCAGAGGAGTGGAGCAGGTGGTTGCTCCCAGGGTGGCTGGAGAGGGGCCGGGTCCTCAGCCTCAAAGTGCTCCCCTTTTCAGCTCCTCCCAAAGTCACCTTCACTGAGATTTGTTGCTAGCCTGAGAATAAAATCGAAACAGGGCAAGTGCCCGTGCCCTTCTCTGAAAGCTTATGTAGCCAGTTTTCATGAACAATTAAGGCCAAACTCACCATGTGGTTTTCATGTATATTTCTCCCTCTGGCTGCTGAACCTGGACTTGGTTCTCACAGTGTCTGCTCCTCAAGGTGTTCCATTTGGGTTTTTCCAACGGCGACAGGCAGATGAATCTTAAAGTGGGGAGGGTCACATGCAGATTGCCAAATCTGACCCTGACAGCGGAGTCTGTTCCCAAGACAGCTGTTGAGTTAGAGGCTTGTTCAACCTGTAACCTTGTGGCATGGGAGGTAGTTTGTCTTCTCGATCCTGCCACCACTGGCACCGCCTGGGTTGCCTGTGCCAATGAGTACAGCAGAGCAGGCTGAAATTGACAGACATTTCTCAGATTTTTGTTCCATTACTGATGATAAAGTTCATGACTCTTTGAGCCTATCCTTCAGCATTTAACCTCGATTCCTTAACTTAAGGATGCCAAATTAAGCCAAGGACAATATATATTATTTTAATGCCTACATTCAACAAATCAAGACTGTTTTCCACGGGTGTGTTTTATCTAGACCATTGCAACAAAAATCCAAGGACCCAAAAACATTCCCCCATACTGAAAAGGCCTGTTTTACATGTTGTTTAAGTCAGTGACTCATCCACTGGTGCAAATAGTTTTGCTCAACAGACATTGTCATGCTGATAATATTTGTTGTGTAGAGTCATCTTGCTTCCTCTGCAAACTATTCAAATCAAAGATATATCTTTAAGATATATGAGCCTCGTTTTGTTTCTTTTTACTTGGGACTGAATTTAGCTTTTTCAATTTCCAATCTAGCCTTCCCCTAACAACTGATATTCTAGAAGGGTCCCTGTGCCTCTGGAATAACCTTGGGGCATTTTTTTCCTTCCTTGGCTCCTTCACCAGAGATAACACAGCAGGAATTAAGCTGAGGTTGAATTACACAGACCCTGAGTCCTCGAATCCTTTTCTTGAATCTGATGGGCTACTTAAGTCATGTCTCCTAGCTTTCATGCTTTGTTTAATGAACAGAAGTTTGAAAATGTCTTTTGGCATCTTATCTGTCTCTGTTAAAAAATGTTGTTTCTATGATCTATGATTTGATTTCCAAACCCAGTGGAAAGAAGGGGAGAAGGTCACCGTTTGCTATTTCCTGTTGCTCTTGGAGCTAATAATTATCCAAGAAAACTTTAAGCTCAGCAGGAAACATTCCAAGCAAAAGCCATCTTACTGCAAACACACAGAATTAAACCAAAATGGGATATTTGTAGGAGAAAGATCACTGGGAATATTTTTTTTTACAGAAAGGAGAGGGCTGTCTATTGTGCCTCCACTAGTTTGGCTGCTGTAGTTACTCTTCAACACTTTTCAACCATTAGGCTAGGTGTTCGCTATTGAGTTCCATTGCAGGCTATAAATTGAAACTATTTTAATCACTGCAGGAAATATCCCACATTCCATCTTTATCTTAGAATGTTACACATACAATGTTGCTAAATGAGCCCCCGTTTCTAAACAAACCCTGCCATAGACTGGCTCTTTTTAACTTTTTTTCCTTTGCCTGTAAGACTGTGTGATGGGAGCATGTAGCCTAATTTGCTGTATATTCTTTGTCTATCCTGATGCAAAGTGGAAAGATTTGTGATCCAGTGACAAAGTGGTCAGTTTTGCCATGGACCACATAGCATCAACCCAAGACAGGGAGTGGTTACGCAAGATGGAGAGTTGGGTTTAGTTCATAAAAGAAGTATCTGGAAAGTAGTGTAGGAGTGATGGAGAGAGGGTTGAGAACGAAGGTAAACAAAGGCTTGGGCATAGGAGACTTTAGACCTCTTTCCATTGCAATGGAGGAAACTTTCTAAATTACGAAGAATTTGGAAATCGAAAGTGCCGTGCTCTGGCCACCGGCTTTCATTATCCAATTTGTACTGTGGCCAGGCAGTGTTGCAGAAGAAAGTAAGTCCTTCTGGGTGGATATCAGGTGAGAGTAGTAGGAGAGGCCTGATTGCCCAGGATGTGAAATGTAAATTTGGGGGGTGAGAGAAATTCAGGTCCCTGAGCTCCTCAGTGAAGACCAGGCGTCCCTGGAAATCTGTGAGGATCTGTGAGTGAGAGGCAAACCAACAACACCAGGCGCCCCTAAGTGTGGAGATGCCTAGCCACCAGTGTGGCTGAGAGGAGAGCGCTGGGTTTTGAGGACAGCCCTGGACTGTTAGTGAGCAGGGTCCCATAGTGAGAGGGAAACAAGAATTCACTGACCTAAGCAGAGATCAGTAGTCGGTGTTGGATGCAAGAATCAACAATGGAAGGTGCAGCGAAAAACGGCTGGCTCAAGTCTCAGGACAGGACAGACGAGGTGAAGCAGAAGAGAAAGATCTCCACTCTTTTGGGGGCTGATTACTGGGGCAAACAATCCTGGGGCCTTTATATGGTAAGGAGGTGTAGCCTCAGCCAATGGCCTTCAGTTATCTCGCCTTTTCATGGGAGATCTCTCAGAGAGAGAGAGTTGATGGCAGGTGGGGGTAGGGACAAAGGACTGCTCAGGATCCGAGAATAAGCCTGGAATGTGCTGCCACTGCCCATCCCTTCTCAGGTTGCAAGAGAAAGTCCTTTGCCCGAGTCCCAGACCCTGTTCCAGGGGTGGGGGGCAGAGAGAGAGAGTGAGCTTCACCAGGTTCATAGCCTGGGTGGCTGAAAGCCAAACTACCCTGTCCCACCATTGGGTACCAATAAAAGTTAGGTTTGGGGAGACGGTGGAAAGGGAGAGAAAGACCCAAGCCAGGCGCTATTTCAGCCAAAAAGCTTTATTCTGCTAACGTGGAGGGGAGACCAAGCCAGATCGGTTCCACCAAACCAAGGAAAACAGGGGTTTGTAAGCCTTTGAGGTTCTGGCAGAGTAATGGGCAATTTTGAAATCAGTGCTATGCAAGGTGACAAAACCCTTGCAGTCTGCTAAGGGTCAGTTAGGACATAGGCTTCTAATTAGTGTCACTACTAGATCAGTGCAAAGCGCTCCAGCCCAAAGCCGGCTACTGCAGCCCACAAGGCATTCCTTTGATGATAATGGTCATGTTTACCCCTTCCCAGGAGAGGAATTTCACTGCTCAGTTCCTGGAGCAAACAGGGAAAGAGGGGAGGCAGAAGGGGGAAGTTGCTTAACCTGGCCGTGCTGATGTTAAGCTGGCCATGAGGACTAATATTTGTCATCACCAACAATCCCTTCTTTGTACCCCTTATACTTGAATGAAAGTCATAATAGCTATGATTTCTTGAAAATATTATTGCTCTGAAATGACCTTTTCCCCCCATAATTAATGAATAGGTGAATTTCTTTGTTCCATTCCCCATCTTAACATCTTTCTATGCCGCTCCTTTGCCTGGGAGATAAACTCTAAATAGGGCATTCTAAGTTCGTCTCTGGCCACCCCCTGCCACCGTGGTCTCCAGACAGATAAAATCGCTTACGGTTCACTACAGGCCATGTCCAATCTTCCTGTATACCTATGTGCTGGGCCTGCTACCTGGAAGACCCTTATCCACGATCTTTTTTTTTTTTTTTTTCCCTTTTTGTCTTTTTTCGTGTCCGGCAACAGATC
>NW_007728832.1:140470-146309 GCF_000696425.1 Galeopterus variegatus
CAAGGGTTAAGATCCCCTTACCGGTCATCTTTAAAAAAAAAAAAAAAGAAAGAAAAAAAAAATCACAGGAGCTCTGTGTTTGATTCCAGATCTGGGGAGCCCGGAAGGCATCGCGGTGGACCACCTTGGCCGCAACATCTTCTGGACGGATTCTCTGCTGGATCGGATCGAAGTTGCAAAGCTGGATGGCTCGCAGCGCCGGGTGCTGCTGGAGACGGATTTGGTGAATCCCAGAGGCATCGTGACGGATTCCGTGCGAGGGTACCATTGTGTGGGTGTGGGGGGACCTCTGTTCTATTGCATCTGCTCTTCTGGATCTTCTCAGACGGGAGGCTGCAACTCCAGCATTGCCCTCCTGAGACGGCTGCGGACAGGAGGAAAGAGTCTGCAGGGGGTGACGTGGAATGTCCATGGTGAAATGCCAGCACGTTTATTACAATGTGACTTGATACTGTGTTCCACTCTCAGGTCTTTTACCAAGACACTTTGTAACTTGGCAGCTCAGAAATTGGGTATTTTCCTGATGGGTTGAATATGGATCAACACCAAAGTTGTATCAGCCGCAGAAGAGCATCGGCGTGGCTTAATGTACCCCTGGGGCTCCTTCCTGAGCAGACGTGTTTTGAACACCCTGCAGACCCCTTCCTTGGGTTTCTTTTGCACTTCAATGCTTTCCCTCCTTTCTCCTTATTGCAAGCTCTAAATCTTACATGCCAGGCCCTCGTCTCCTTGACACTTTGATTCCTTCCTTTTGAAACCACATCCCTTGTACTGTGACCACCCGGCCACCTCCCCGATGGCAGGCACCTTGACCACCACCTCTTCCAGCATCTGCATCTCGCCCTGGTCTGGTCCCCTGGGTCTGTTGTGTCCTCCTGCAGATGGCAGCATTCGGAGAATTCCCATGCATTTATGTCAGTTACAAGCCTTTTGATTTGTTATGTTAACAGCTTTATTGAGAGATAATATGTCAATTACATTAAAGGAAACTGAATGTGTTAGAACAGAGTAACGAAATTCAAGCAAGAACCCAACCCAAGTGTCCTTGCAAAAGCAAATGTGCTCTGTCATCCCGGGATCCTTTTTAGCCGTTCTGTGCTTTCATGTCTGCTAGTTTCTTCTCATAGGTTCTTCTTAAGTGTCTTTTATGAGCTTTTTCTCATGCATCTTTATTATTTCGCTTCCTCTTTCCCCACCTTTTATTCCACCAGGAACCTTTATTGGACAGATTGGAACAGAGATAGCCCCAAAATTGAAACTTCCTACATGGACGGCACAAACCGGAGGATTCTGGTGCAGGATGACCTGGGCTTGCCCAACGGGCTGACCTTCGACACCTTCTCATCACAGCTCTGCTGGGTGGACGCAGGTGATCGAAAGCTCAACACTGTCCTGGGAGAGTTCTCAATCTTCTAAGTCAGGAGGTGGCAAACCACAGCCCTGGGGCCAAACCTAACCTGCCACCTGTCTTTGTATAACCAGAAGCTATGAACAGTTTTTACATCTTTAAATGTTACATTTTAGATGGTTATAGAAATTCCTAACCACCACCCTTGGTTGTACCTCTTGGTCCACAAAACCTAAAATTATTATGCTCTGGCCCTTTAAGAAGTTGGTCAAGCCCTGTTCTAAGTGGCAGGGGGCACAGAGCTGAAGTCATCCTGATACCTGTTATGCAATTCACAGCTTACATTCCCGGAGCGCCCGCTTGTCCCCAGGGGCTTAGGCAGGACTTGGAGCCAAAGTACAAGCAGCCCACGTGCAGTCAGTCCCTGATGCGAGCCCCTACTTTGATGGATGTGGTGTGTCCCCAGGCTAGGGACGTGGGGAGGATGTGCAGTCAGGAAGGAGTATTGATCCTCTCTGTCTATAAATGTCTCTTTGGAGCACCTTCTCCAATCCAGACACTGTGTCAGGTGCCATGGGGGATGCAGAGACTGTGAGACATGGTCCCTCTCTATTTAGCACGAGGAGAAAGGCGGGGACACATAAATGAAAACACAGCCTTAAGTTACTGTCCTTGCACGGGCACAGAGACGAGACTGGGCCCAGCTGCCAACCCCTGGTGCAGTCCAGCAGCTCTCACAGACTCAGGATTTGGGGACAGAGGGTCTAGGGAGGGAGGCTTCAGGGGGAAGGGACTTGAGCAGGAGCTGGGAGGTGGCCCAGTTCCTACTAAGAGGAAGGAGGCCAGGGGAGTGGCTGAAACAGGGTCCAGGGGTTCCTGTGCCCTGGCTCACGTCTCCCAGCAGAACCAGGTGCAGGAGCCAGCACGGAGGCGGGTGCTGATGTTGAAAGGGGCCAGACAGGAGGGACAGACAGCTGTCCAACGCTTAAGAGCAAGCCTTGTGTTCTCCAGGATTTGTCATCGTAACGCTGAATTTCTCCCACCCTTGCCCTCGTTCCTCTTGGGTGTTGACACAAAGGGCTCATTTCTTGCATGGACAATGAATGACTTGTTTTCGCTCCACGCAGGCACCCATCGGGCAGAATGCCTGAACCCCGCTCAGCCCAGCAGACGCAAGGTTCTCGAAGGGCTCCAGTATCCCTTTGCTGTGACGAGCTACGGGAAGAATCTGTACTATACAGACTGGCAGACGTATGTCACCTGCCACTGCAGGGCTGGCAGGCCTGCCCTCCCACTCTCTCTGTCCCTGGGAGGCCAACCCCCCCAATCTGGCCTCTTGGCTTGACCTTCATGCCTCCAGAGATGTCCCCTGTCCCCCACCCTTCTGGTTGTCAGGAGGCAGGAGAGGTGGGTGGAGGAGGGAGGCTGGGTTCCTGGGGAGCACGGGGTGCCATTTACCATCTGGACGCTCCTGGTGGGGCAGTTTCAAGTCTGTAAACGTGGACTTCCTGAGCATGTCTGTTCTTCCCCAGGAGCTGGCCTAGGGTCCCTTGGCTGGTGGGCTCCATGCCCACTTCATGCTCCTGCACTCCTTGAACTGCAATATTGCCACAGCCCCTTCCTGACCAGCCCTTCCTGCACCAGGAGGGGTTAAATGAAGGAGGCAGCTGCCAGCGGCAGCTGGACAGAAAGCCCATTTCCCGCCTGGTATTGAGAGCGGGAGGAGAGAGCTAGCTGATCTTTATTTTTTTTTAAAGAAAGCAGAGAAATGCAGACTTGACCCACCCCAGGAGGAGGGAGGGATGTCTAGGACACAAAGCCACCATGNCCCAGCAGAACCAGGTGCAGGAGCCAGCACGGAGGCGGGTGCTGATGTTGAAAGGGGCCAGACAGGAGGGACAGACAGCTGTCCAACGCTTAAGAGCAAGCCTTGTGTTCTCCAGGATTTGTCATCGTAACGCTGAATTTCTCCCACCCTTGCCCTCGTTCCTCTTGGGTGTTGACACAAAGGGCTCATTTCTTGCATGGACAATGAATGACTTGTTTTCGCTCCACGCAGGCACCCATCGGGCAGAATGCCTGAACCCCGCTCAGCCCAGCAGACGCAAGGTTCTCGAAGGGCTCCAGTATCCCTTTGCTGTGACGAGCTACGGGAAGAATCTGTACTATACAGACTGGCAGACGTATGTCACCTGCCACTGCAGGGCTGGCAGGCCTGCCCTCCCACTCTCTCTGTCCCTGGGAGGCCAACCCCCCCAATCTGGCCTCTTGGCTTGACCTTCATGCCTCCAGAGATGTCCCCTGTCCCCCACCCTTCTGGTTGTCAGGAGGCAGGAGAGGTGGGTGGAGGAGGGAGGCTGGGTTCCTGGGGAGCACGGGGTGCCATTTACCATCTGGACGCTCCTGGTGGGGCAGTTTCAAGTCTGTAAACGTGGACTGGGAGAGGTGGGTGGAGGAGGGAGGCTGGGTTCCTGGGGAGCACGGGGGTGCCATTTACCATCTGGACGCTCCTGGTGGGGCAGTTTCAAGTCTGTAAACGTGGACTTCCTGAGCATGTCTGTTCTTCCCCAGGAGCTGGCCTAGGGTCCCTTGGCTGGTGGGCTCCATGCCCACTTCATGCTCCTGCACTCCTTGAACTGCAATATTGCCACAGCCCCTTCCTGACCAGCCCTTCCTGCACCAGGAGGGGTTAAATGAAGGAGGCAGCTGCCAGCGGCAGCTGGACAGAAAGCCCATTTCCCGCCTGGTATTGAGAGCGGGAGGAGAGAGCTAGCTGATCTTTATTTTTTTTTAAAGAAAGCAGAGAAATGCAGACTTGACCCACCCCAGGAGGAGGGAGGGATGTCTAGGACACAAAGCCACCATGTCTGTTTGTGACTGCCAACTTATCCCCCAAACTACAAAAGGGATTGCCCCGTAGAGAAGAGTTCAAGGCATCAGATGTGTTTTTACCTCCTGCCCCTTGGTGCTTTGTAGGAATTCTGTGGTTGCTGCCGATCTTGCTATTTCCAGAGAGATGGATGCCTTCCACCCCCACAAGCAGAGCCGGCTGTATGGCATCACCATTGCCCTGTCTCAGTGTCCCCAAGGTGACTCGCCTGGGCTGTTACTGCGGGGGTGGTTGGGGGCACCCTGAGGCTCAGAGCCCACACTCTGGCTGCTACCTGTATACCCGTAGGTAGCCCCGATCACACTGCAGGAGAGATGCAGTCCCATCCATCAAAGGTCTTCAATATTGAGTGAGCAAGCCAGATAAATACATAGAAAGCATTAGGGTGTGGAGTGGGCAGGTGAGGAAAAGCTCTGAGTCTTGAGTAAGTCTTGAGTCTAGAAGAAGTATATGGTCTTTGGGTTCCAAAGGGAACATTAATGTTAGGATCTTTGCTGCAACAATAAAAAAGAATTGCAGGCATTTATGCAGCACTTACTGTAAGCTAGGTACTTCAACTCCCTTGGAGTTCAAGTGCTTTGTATTCATTAGCTCATCTAATCCTCACAGCAGTATGAGGCACATACTGTTATTATGTCCATTTGATAAATAAGGAAACTGAAGTGATTTGCTCAAAGTCTCACAGAGCTGCAGGTCATCCATGTCCCTGCTATGCTGTCTCCCGAAGGCCACTCTCCTAAGCCACTTTTCTTTTTCTCTTTCCTCCCTCCTCTCCCCCAGTCAGTGTGAAGCCAGGAATGCAGGCCAGATAGAGAGTACTTAGCGCTTTAAAATTCCAACTCCATGTTATAATCAGAGCTGGAGAAAGAACCTTCCTGAGATCTGTTTAACAGCTTTAATGGTAAATCTGCATAGCCCCCAAATTGGGAATTGGTGTTTTTGCCTGTCTGGTTTAATGATGAGCAAACAAACAATAGATCAGCATAACTGAGTGTCTACTGCAGTGTTCCCTGTCCTCCTGGAGTCCTCACAAGCTAGGTCTCATAAAATCCAAAAAGGTGGGTAATAAAGAAGCTACTCTGTTAGGTGGCTTTTGAGTCAGGTCACAGAGGAGGCCATTGAACAGATTTCTGCTTTTTCAGGCCACAACTACTGCTCAGTGAACAATGGAGGCTGCACCCACCTCTGCTTGGCCACCCCAGGGAGCAGGACCTGCCGCTGCCCTGACAACACACTGGGAGTTGACTGTATCGAGCGGAAATGAAGACAAGAGTGCCCTGTTCCCTCTCCAAGTATTTCACAGCAACGCCCTACTTGAAATGACTTAGTCCAGACTGAAAACTGTCCTCTAGCTGAGTGGCCATTAGGCCCAGGTCTAGCCCAGCCTGAGCCCCAACAACTTTCCCCTCACTGTTCCCCAAAACATACACCCTGGGCTTCCATAATGGGAAAGTCTCTACCCCTACATGAGGACAGAAAACTGCCCTGACCCCGTCCCTCAGACAAGCTTATTCAGCCATGGGTGAGGATTACATGCCCCATCGTAGGCCCTGGGACCTTTTCCTAATGCCAGTTTCCCAAGCCTGAGTTGCCCCCTTCCC
>NW_007728832.1:146488-147874 GCF_000696425.1 Galeopterus variegatus
CCCTCCCACACTTTTTCTCTTGCTGCTCTCATTTCCCTCTTTTTCCTCCCCAGTTCCTCACCATCTTCATCCTACCCAAGGCTTCCATTACAGTGAGTATGCTCTGCCTTTTGATCAAAACCCATCCTGTCCTAAGGATATGTGGGTATTTGGTGGCTCTTAATGAGTATCGCTTCCTAGATAGGATATTGGCATTTGAGCAATAGCCTTTGGTAGTCAAAGTCTTCAGTCAAAGGAGTGTCTAGTGGTAGGAATTTCAAGGTATAGAGTTAGATGTTTGAGGATAGGGGGTTCTTTTGATGTGCCTTCAATTATACCAAAGATTATCAAATTGCTCCTCTTTGCCCAAAGTACCTGCATCACAGCATCTGGTCTCTGGTGCTGTGCTGGTCTTCAGCCCCACTGCTGGCACCACTGAGACACATCTGAAGCACAAGCTGGGGCTGGTTCCAGGTGATGACCCACCGCAGTCCCTCACCTCTGTCCTCCACTCCTGAGAACCAGTTGACACACAGCCGTGAACTTGCTTCTCCTTTGTTTCTCTCTCTATCTGTGAGAGAGCTGTATTCTCATCTAAATACACTATCCAGGAAGACTGCATTGAATATTTATACTAATGGTCCAGATCCTTGATTGCTCATTGGTATAATTAAAGGGACCGTTGCCACATTTCTTGTTTATGTTTCTATGATTCATTTAGAAAACATCCCCTGACCATATAATTAGCTAGGGTTATGTTTTTATCAACTGCTTTCTAGAGTCCTAAAACAATAGAAATTTTGGATTGAAAGCTGAGCATAAGGAGTTCGAGTTAGTAAAGGATGAGGTAAGGGGTAGACAAGACTCAATGAGTAGTACCACAAAGAGATTGATTAAGAACAGGAATGGAAAACCAAGGAGAAAGGGGTAGGGGAGGGGATTTAAGAACAGCAGTAACAGAAACCTTTAAATAATTCCAAAGAGAAAATGGTACACTTTGCCAAAGAACACTTAGACTGGAGGACATGGAAGAACTTGCCTGATACTTTCCTTGTGGAAGAGACCTCTCCCCTCACCCCATCCTCTCCTGCCTTTGTCTTCACCTGCTTCTGCTCTACTCTGGAACCTGAACTGGGAGAAAACTTTTCCTTAAATAATTGGAGTTTGTTTTGTGAGGCAACTATATCCCCCAAAATCACAATATTTGGGGAACATGTGAATCTTTTCCATGAGTGTAGCCCAGCCCCAGAGTAACAGAAGAAGCAAGTTCTCTACCAGATGACCAAACATCAGTGAAAAAATAATACAACTACAAACAAACAAGAAGATATGACAACACCAAAGGAATATAGTAATGCTCAAATCCCAACCCCCATTGAACAGGGAATCCTTGAAATGTCTGAAAAA
>NW_007728832.1:148874-150024 GCF_000696425.1 Galeopterus variegatus
GATCCGTTGCCGGACACAAAAAAAGACAAAAAGGAAAAAAAAAAGAAAAGAAAAAGTGTACTCTAGCTGCAGGCAGTAGAAAGTTTCCTGATTCAGTTCTGAAAATGAACTGGGGTTTTTTTTCCCCTCCTTACCTCCAGAAAGAAGAAATATGCTTTCTTGTCATTGATCTGCTCTAAGCTGCCACCAGTGGGCAGCGTCCCCCATGCTGGCCCCTGGGTGGGAGGAAAGTGGCCTCTGACTTAGGCAGAGTGAAGGCAGCTCAGAAGTTGCAGGAATGAAGGTGCCCAGAGCTCAGTTGCTGCAGAGAAGGGAATTGGAGCATAAGGACCTATCTGTGAAATGGCACCGTCAATGGAATTAGTGTGCAGCCTGCCAATGTGAGCTGTCTTGAAAGGGACAGCTTATATTAGGAGCAAAACTTCCAGTGTTTTATTCTACCCATAAAACTAGTTACCTAATCTGAAATAAAGAAAAATAGCAGAGTAGGAAGCTTCAGGAATCCAGCCCTCCGTCAAAACAACTGAACTGGCAGAGGTTGTCTGAAGCAACTATTCTGGAACTCTGGGCCCAGCAGAACACTTGCAGCACCAGCAGAGAGCTTGGTGAAGAGGCTGGTAATCTTCCTCTTTCACTTAGTTGTCACATTTTCCATCAGGGCAGGAAGCTGTGGAGACAGCAGCTCAGGTCCCTGGTGTAGCTTGCTGGAGCCAGGGTGGTCAATAAAGACCTTGTTTTCTAGAAATGAGTGTTGTGGGCTCTGTTGACTGATTGCTGCTTTTGATCTTTGAAGGCTGGCACACAGGGGAAAATCGTCATGATATTGGGTTTGGCAATGATTTCTTGGATGTGACATCAAAAGCATAAGCCACAAAAGAAAAAAATAGATAAATTGGATGTCGACAAAATTAAAAGCATTTGTGCATCAAAGAATACTATCAGACAACCCATGGAGTGGGAGAAAATCTTTGCAACATCTATATGGATAAAGGGTTAATATACAGAATATATAAAGAACTACAATGAAACAGTAATAAAAAGAAAAAACCCAATTCAAAAATAAGTAAAGGATCTGAATAAACATTTCTTTTTTTTTTTTCTTTTTTCTGACCGGTAAGGGGATCACAACCCTCGGCACGGTGTTGTCTGC
>NW_007728832.1:151190-152124 GCF_000696425.1 Galeopterus variegatus
AGGGCTGACATGCATATGAAAATATGCTCAATATCACTAATTATTAGGGGACTGCAAATCAGAAACACCGTTTGATACCACTTTGCACCCATTAGGATGGCAGTTTTCAAAACATACAAGCGCTGGAGAGGATACGGAAAATTAGAATTTTTGTCTGTCGCTGGTGGGAATGTAAAATGGTGCAGACTTTGTAGAAGACAGTTTGGTGGTTCCTCAAAAAGTTGAGTATGGAATTAACCATATGATCCAGCAATTCCACTCCTAGGTATATACCCCCCAAAAATTGAAAGCTGGGGCTGGAACAGACACTTGTGTACTAATGATGTTCATTGCAGTATTATTCACTGTATCCAAACGGTGGAAACCACGCAAGCGTCCACTGACAGATGAGTGGATAAACAGACATTGTACAATACAATGGAATATTATTCAGCATAAAACAGCAACGAAGTTCTGATATGTGCTACGACGTGAATGAATCTTGCAGACATTATGCTACATGAAATAAGTCAGACACAAAGGGACAAGTATATGATTGCACTTAAATCAGGTATCTAGAATAGGCAAATTCATAAGACTGAATGTAGATTGGGGGTTACCAGGGGCTTGGAGGGAACAGAATGGGAAATTGCTGCCCAATGTTTACAAAGTTTTGCTTGGGGTAATGAAAGCGTTTTGGAAATGCACAGTGTGATCTTGTTCAACATTATGAATGTAAATTAATGTCCCTGAATTGTACACTTAAAAACAGTTAAAATGGAAGAGTTTATTATATACATTCTACCACAATTTTTTAAATTAATAATATAATATAGCAAAAGCATTGAATATACACTTTGGGTGAACTGTATGGCATGTGAATTATATCTTAATAAAGATTTTTTTTTTCCTTTTTGTCTTTTTTCGTGTCCGGCAACGGATCGCAACCCTCAGT
>NW_007728832.1:152744-154828 GCF_000696425.1 Galeopterus variegatus
GTATGTGGGATCCGAACCCTCGGCGGGAGCGCCACCGCGCTCGCAAGCGGTGCACTGTAGCGGTGCGCCACCGGGCCGGCCCCAAGATTTTTTTTTTAAATCACCGTAATTAAAACAAAAACCCCTAGTTACCCTAAGATTGGCAAAAGACTGATCATCGTTGTAGCTGGAAATTGTAAAGATTTCAAGATTCTAATTTAGATACTGGAAGGGATTTTGCAGGTGGGATTAAGATGACTAATCAGCTGACTTCAAAACAGGAAAATTATTCTGAATTATCCGGCTGGGCCCTTAAAAACAGACAAGGAAGACGGTGGAGGAGGCAGAGAGGAGGAAAAAGGGCTTGACCAGCCACGCTGGCTTCAAAGATGGAGGAAGGGAGCCATGGGCAGGAGTCAAGTATCTTCTAGAAGTGACTGCCAGCCAGCAGAAGGACACCCCAGTCCTACAGCTGCAAGAAACTGAGCTCTGCCACAACCCGAGGGGATCTTGAAGTGGATTCATCCCAGGTGCCTCCAGAAAGGCCCTTGGCCCTGCCCACACCTTGACCTCGCCCCGTGAGCCCCGCTGAGCCGGACTCCTGACCCCCAGAACTGTGACATCACACACAGGTGTTGCTCTGAGTCACTAAATGGGTGGTTGTGTGTTACTCATCAATAGAGATGAACGGCCTTGCTGCAGCTGGGTGTTGACATATGGGATGTGCTGGTTCCTTCCATGTGTCTGTCTGCTGTCCCCCACCCCCGGGTTTGCACCCCAAGAGTCTGATCCATGTGGATGTGTGTGGTTTCCTCGCCCCCGGCTTCCCAGCAGGAGATGGAGGGAGAGGGGAAAGTGGGACTGGGTGTCTGCCCCCCACACACACTTCCTCCTGCTGAGTTGCCTTTGATTGAAAGTTGCTGCCCCTCTTGGGGTGTCCCGCTCTGCCCACACCTCATGTCTGTGAGCCTCAGAGAGGTGACAGCACTGTCACTGTCCCCTGGGACTGCTCTATTCCTTTCAGCTCTCCCACACCCCAGCCCCCAGCCATCACCAAACCTCCCTCAAATTGTTCTATTGAGTGCATCTGTTTTTTGTGGAGATCCTGAGACAGGAGTTCATAGTTCTATGATCTCTACTTTTGTGTATGTTTAAAAATTTCTGTAGTTTAGTATTTAAAAAAACATTACAAAGCTGCCTTATAACCATATCTCACATGCATTAGGATGCTTGTCAGTTCCAGTATAACTAACAGGTATGAATTACACGATTGTGCCAAAAATGCTTATGTTGATGTTCAGACTCAGAGCCTCCCAATGGCAGACAACTTCTCCAACCTCTCTAGGGGATTTCTAGCACAATCGAGTGCATTCTCAGCCAACTCAGTAGTGTTCAGCAGGGCAGTCCCCCTGTCCTTCCTTGAGGTTCTCCCCTAGACCCAAATCGAGACTCCCCAGAGCTGGCAGCCCCAGCTGGCTGCTTCTCAGGACGCCCCCCACCCGGCCTGATGGTCTGAGGCTGGCCTTGTATTCCAATGTCCCTCCATGGTGGTGCCTGTACTTGGTGGCTCTTTTTCCATGGGATCTTCCTCCATGGGTCTCCTCATCCCTACCACCAGCTCCTTTAGCCCTTCCTCAAGCCTTCTGCAGATGGGGCGAGGTCCAGTTGTCCTGCCTCCCCCGTGGGGACCAGCAGCCAGTGCCTGCCCTTTCTTTGAGAAGGGAAAAGATGGGACTATTCATTTTATGCCTGTTGTAGCAGCAGAAATTGGAGAAACCCTGCAGAGGATCCCCCCCACCTGCAGGACCCACCGCTCCCACGGCTTCCTTTTTCCCCTCCTCTTCTGCTCTGAGCTCTCGGGGGCAATGTTCAGTGTCATCCAACATCATTCTGCCCAAGGGCAAATGCAGGCCCCAGCAGTGTCATCCCAAAGGCAGAGCCAGGGGTCGGGGTGTAG
Organism: Galeopterus variegatus; assembly: GCF_000696425.1. Taxonomy (NCBI): domain Eukaryota; kingdom Metazoa; phylum Chordata; class Mammalia; order Dermoptera; family Cynocephalidae; genus Galeopterus; species Galeopterus variegatus. The sequence goes on from NW_007728832.1 coordinate 154,681, forward strand.
AGACAAAGGAAACCCCTGGGTTGATGCCTTAAATGATAAGCTTACCCAACGCACATATAAACACACTCACACACACACACAGGGTTTGAGTCCAATAAAGAAGAAATAAAGGCACAACTGATCCAAAGGCAGACACTCTGTGCAAACA
>NW_007728832.1:155603-157714 GCF_000696425.1 Galeopterus variegatus
GCCCAGCAACCAAATCTTCTTAACTGAGGAATGAAGCTTTCAGAGTCTGATTACTACTCCCAGGAGGTCTTCCTCTCTTTCCTTCAGCCAGTCACAGAATTAGTTTAAAAAAGCAACAGCCACACGATTGCACATCTGCTGTGTGTGTGCGCGGCCAGGCCTCAAATAGCATAAATGCTCATTCAGAATTTCTGCTGCTACAAGAGGCATGGAACGAATAGTCCGATCTTTTCCCCTTTCAAGAATGAGAGGGTCTGAGCACAGCCTGGGTCGGTTTAGGATAGCAAGAGAGAGTGAACGTGTCAACAGCAGGCAGTGGCCACCCCCTAAAGGATGGAAGAACAGGGGGTGGCCTTGGAGATTAGAGAGTCGCTGGTCATGTTAGAGGGGAGGGAGATTCGCTCACAGGCACTAAGGAACTGGTGCCAGGCACGGGCTGGGGAGGGACTGTACCTTCCCTGCCTCTGGCCTTTCCCACATAGGGAAGGGAGGGCCTCTGCCCGTGTTAACTTGTCCACCAGCTGCGGGTCCTGGGGTCCCTGCTCCACGGGGCCCTCCAGTGTCCTTGTGCCCATACTGTGGCCATGCTGTGGCCCCCCTGCCTCCGGGGGGCTTCCAAGGAGAGGACAGAGCACAGGGCAGTCCTCTCCCCTGTTGACCTTCACTTCCCACGGGGACACCACCCTCCCAGGTACCATCCATGAGGGGACAGGGCTTCTGGAGGCTTCCACAGCAGGGAAGGGCATTGAGAACAATAGAAAGAGTCCCCTGAAGGCAGCCGCCGTGTCCCCTATCCTTGCTCCTCTGCCCTCAGGCTTCCCTGCCCTGTACTCTGTTTGCCATCTACTCCATCTGACAGGACACCCTGCCCTTCCCCAGGGCATCCCTCACTTACTGCAAGATCCATTCCTCTCCCTCAAGTCTAGGTTATCACTGGGGGAAAAATGAGAGACTTTCAGGACAAAAACATATCAGGTTATAGTAGCATTTTATTGGGAATGGGGCTGCAAGTGCAGAGAGGGGAAGGCTCATTAAAGAGCTTATCGGCATCCTTTTTAAACAGATGGCAGCAGATACAAAATCGCTGTTGGGTTTGGACTCCGCTGGGTGCATTTGTAAGGGCACTGTCATGGTTTTTCTTTTTAAATGCCAATATCCCAAATACACTGAAAATTGCATCTCTTTGTAACTAAGCAAACCTATGATGAAAAATGTTTCCTATGAATAAAAATGTAAGGGGAAACAGGGTCTTGCAAAAATTCTTTTAGGGGGTACTCGAGTAAGCACATTTGAAGACCATGAGACTGGAAAGAGGAGGTGACAGGGCAGGAGTGTCACTGCCCAGCTCTGGTTCTGAAGTTGGGCGGTGGCTACTCCCCTATTCTTCCTAGGCTGGGACACAGGGCACTACTGGAAACTGCAGCCCCAAGGATTTGGGGTCCCTTACCACGGAGGAGGACACCTAGGAGGGGCCCTTGCCAAGACAACATGGGAATTAAGAGATGGAAGGGCCAATAAACAGGCTCTAAGAGTAGTTTGCTGGTTGCTTGGAGCTTGGGTGGGGGCAGGTGAACTTAAATGACAGGCTGAGCCCTCTCTGGCCCTGGTGATTCAAAGCTTACACCTGGGGCAGGTCTTCCCAAAGGCAGTTCCAGGAGAGAACACATGGGGGCAGCAAGAGCCTCTCAATGTCTGGTTTGGGGGAGGAGAGAAGTTTGGGGAGTTCCCAGACCTGGCTGCCCAGATAACCTCCTGCAAAGACGCTGCAACTTTCCTGTAGACCTGATCAGGAACTTTCTTAATATTGGCCAGTTGCATAACCCGCTCTCAAAGTCCCAAATGTGTTTAAACCTGTCTGAATTCATATCTCCCACAAGTAGCACAGCACTTTTCCTCCCAAAGTCATCTCTTTGTTCAATGAACATTTACAGACATCCGTCCCTCTGGGTCCAGGGCCGTGAGCATCGTGAGGATCACACAGGGGTATTTCGAGTGTATTCTGTACGCTCTGGACGCGCATCTTCGTGGACCAGGTTCCAAAGGAGGCTATTGGAAAATGACCAGAATAGTAGGAAAATTCGAGAAAAGGTAGGAAATAAGACAGGGTCCTC
>NW_007728832.1:158453-161476 GCF_000696425.1 Galeopterus variegatus
GTAAATGGGAAGTGGGATACCTAACTCATCATAATGTTGCAAGATAGGATTTGCTGTGCCCATTGTGTAAATTAGGAGACTGAGGCTCAAGAAAGTGACTTGGCAAAGGACACGCCATTAGCGAGTGTCAGAGCAGAGTCCAACTCCGGATCTGGTTTCCTCTAAACACCCTTCCCCACCTCCCTTTTTATAAAATACTTTAAAATTCGAATTATTTCTACTTTAGCTCACTTTACTTTTTATTTGTATTTAACACATGTCCAGTTAGACAATTAGAAAATAAAGGTCAGGTAGGAGAAAAAGAAATCACAGCAATCTCATTATTCAGCAATAGCCTCATCAATACATTGATATCTTATTCCAGTCTGGAGTCAACATTTGGTGTGTTGAGAGGCTCGGTGGGTTAAAGCTTAAATAATTCATAAGTGGAGTTGGTTCGCCAGCTCTTTAGTGACAACCGAGACGACCTGCTGGTGTCGTTGACCAGGATGCACTGTCCCTGTGTACTCCAGGCCAACGTGCGTCCCCACCTGTGCAGAGCGAGCGTCGGAGTTGGTTCGCCAGCTCTTTAGTGACAACTGAGACGAGCTGCTGGTGTCATTGACTAGGATGCACTGTCCCTGTGTACTCCAGGCCAACGTGCGTCCCCACCTGTGCAGAGCGAGCGTTGAACTTGAAGTGGATGGATCTGAACGTGAGTCCTGCTCTGCCACCTGCTAGGCAAGTCCCTTCACCCCTCTGAATCCCTCTTTTCTTCATTGCAAAATTAGGATCTTATCATTCATTCGATGTCATCGTGGGGCTCCATGAGGTGACAGAGGAAAGTGCCTGGCAGGCAGCAAGAACACAGTAAATGCTAGTGCTTTCCAACATTTGTGTAGCACTTTACAATCACAAAGTGCTTTCGCCTTTACTAAGTCTGTGGAGAATGCGGGGTGAGCATTTCTGTTCCTATTTCATGAGCGGTCACCCGGAGGTGCAGGGAGCTTAAACCGTGCATTTAAGTTCTCACGGTTGGTTCATTGCAGGGCTGGGATTCACACTGAGCCTCCCCCAGGTGCCAAGGCCCATGCTGTTCCTCTGCACCTCACCATCTTTCCTGGAAGTGCACGCATGCCCCGTACACTCGCTGAGCACCCGCTTTGTGCCAGATGTTGGGCTTGAAGCACGATGCAGGGGTGGACAGGGGGCTGGGAAGGTGGGGGGTGGTAGAGAAAGTGGTGCCTGAGCTGGGTCTCGAAGGGAAGGAGGAGTTTGCCAAGCAGATAAAAGAAGAGAGGGCATTGCAGAGAAAGGAATAAAATAGCACGTGCAAAGTTCTGGAGATGTGGCCTGACAAATCTCAGGCAGGGCTGTCAACACAGGTGGCACTTGGGACAGGAGAGAGAGGGCTTCTAAAACTAACTCCATTCCCGAGGCCTCGAATGAGTGTTAACTATGGATCATATCCCTGCCTATGCCACAGGGAGGCAAGGGGACAGAGGGCTGCCCTGTCATTCCCTCCCAGAGCCAGTCCCCAGCCAGTCCTCACCCCCTTCCCTCTCACCCAGACAGGGCTCTGCCCGTAGCATGCTCAGCAGGGAGCCAGTAGCTTCTCCTGGCTTCCCACAGCCTCCACCCTCTTCTCACAATCCTAAAAGAGAAATAACAAGCAGGTTCTGAAATGTATCAGCAACCCCATTACCATCAATGAACTAGGAGACTTTTCGAAGTCCAAAAATAGAGACCCAGAGTTCTAAGCTCTGCTTTTCATGGATATGAGGTGAAATCTCCATGCTAGAGAAGCAAAGAATTCGTGGGAGAAAAAATTAAATGCATCCATCATTTTAACTCATTGAATATCTTAGAGTATGACATTATATCATTATTAGCAAAGGTGAGTAGAAGGATTTGTGCATCAGTAGATAATCTCCTAAAGTAAAACATTTTCTCTGTTTCAAATACATGCACCCATCTGTAATAAGCTGTGCACAGTAATAGGTACTAACTAACAGCACTTTACAATTTACAATTTACAATTTACAATTCAATTTACAATTTTCTGACTTTATGATGGTGCAAAACTGTACTTCGAGTCCCCATATGCCCATTCTGTTTCTCAGTTTCAGTACAGTATTCAATAAGTTGCATGAAGCATTCAACGCTTTATTATAAAATAGGCTGTCATTTGATTTTGCCCAACTGTAGACTGATGTAAGTGTTCTGAGCATGTTTAAAGCAGGCTAAGCTGATTAGGATATTTTCAACTTACAATGGGTTTATCGAGATGTAACCCCATCATAAGTCAAGGAAGATCTATATTTCCCTCTAGGATAAATTGTTCCATTTAATAAAAGTTATTTCATGATATTACAGAACATTTGGAAAATAGATTCAAGAAAAAAAAAGTCATCGCTAACCCCAACAGTCTAAAATAATGACCACCCTTTGGTCTTTAGTGGTCACAGTTATATGTCTTTTATAAAGCTGGTTTTTAAACATCCTCTTGAGGAATGACATACGTACAGAAAAGTACACTACTCGAAAGGGTACACATACAGCTCAGGGAGTTTTCCCAAAGTCAACGCCACCATAAAGAGTCACTTTGATGGTCCACAAGAATTTGGGAAGGGAAGACTTTGTGAGAAATAAAGTGATATTTTAACTCAACAGGGGCTTTTCCCACTGTGATTACAAACAAGACCAGTGGTGCCAACCAGCCCTGGCCACGTTGGTCCTCTGGGACTCCATGAAGCTTCCTGGGGTGCACAAAGAACAAAGCTACAGAGGAGCCTTTGGGGACAGAGCTGTTTGTCCTTTATACTTAAGTCCATAACCCAGGACACCTGGGTGCATGTGCACAATTACATTAGTCAATAGCCAAGGAACACCTGGGCACACGTGCATATTTACATCAAATGCTCAGCAAGATTCTGAACTTCTGAGGGGCCCTGACCATTTTCCTATATTTTCCCCACACACTCCCATCAGTGTAAGACCACTCAGAGGAGACTGGTCAGGAATATAGAACTGCAGGGGGTACA
>NW_007728832.1:162300-164276 GCF_000696425.1 Galeopterus variegatus
TAGCCAAGGAACACCTGGGCACACGTGCATATTTACATCAAATGCTCAGCAAGATTCTGAACTTCTGAGGGGCCCTGACCATTTTCCTATATTTTCCCCACACACCCCCATCAGTGTAAGACCACTCAGAGGAGACTGGTCAGGAATATAGAACTGCAGGGGGTACAGTTTGCTGAAAAGACCAGGCTCAGACCCGAGTTTCCACACCACCCAGGTGCACCAGATCTCATGAGAGCCAGAAGTACCTATAAAGTCAACCATTAAAACCAGAGCTGCACAAAAAGCCTTCCCCAGAGAATCAGCAGCAAAGCAGCAATTTAGCTCAACCACACAGCCCAAATACTGGTCCCCAAAGGAAGTTCCCCCATTTTAGAAGTAAGCAAAGGACAACAAATTAGTTCCAGTGCAGAGTTTAAGTGGTGGGACAGCAAATAATCCAACACAGAACTGCAAGAAAAAATAGAGTACCCACAACCAGAGACCAAGTTTGATATTAACTAGTAAAGGTTTCACATCACCAAAGAACACCTATAACACCTAGAAGGACTGGAAGTCCCCTGGGCTACCAAGCCAGGGATAGGGGAGGGCTGGGGGCCTCAGCCATGACCCCAACACCTGCAATCAGCCCAGCAATGACCAAGACACCACTGGAAGCCCCCCGGTTTCCCCTGCAGGAATGACAGGGGTGCCACAGGCCTCAACCCCACTACTCCTGTTTCCTACTCCTCCCACCCTATTTCCTTCCCCCTTCTCTTCTCCCCCACCCTCCCAACGTCTCTGCAACAACATCATAGAATGCAAAAAATATTAATAAATAAACAAAAAAAATCCACATGAATCTTAAACTCTGTAGTATGCAAATTTTCAACTGTAAAATACCATTTCAACCCCTTTACCATCTGTTATGGGTTAAATTGTGTTCCTGCAAAATAGATGTATTGAAGTCCTAACCCCCAGGACCTCAGAATGTGATATTTGGAAATAAGCTTCTTGCAGATGAGGTCATTAGGATGGATCTTAATCCAACGTGACTGGTCCTTATTAAAAGGGGAAGTTTGGACACAGAGGCAGACACGTCCCCAGGGAGAACAGCCAGGAGATGAAGATGGTGATCAAGGTAATGCAATTATAAGATGACCAGCAAACCAACAGACACTAGGAGAGAGGCACGGGATAGACTGTGGGGAAAATAGGATAATATAGTCAGGCTCCCTCGACATTTCTTATAAACAAGTTGTGCGTGGGTGGAGTTAGTGTGCATGTGCACCCATGTATCTTTCTAGTTATTGCTTTTGTGTGCTCTGCAGTTTGTGAAGCAGGCTGGTGGCAGAGAGCTCATGTCTAACAATAGAGCATGTTTACTCTATTCGCAGCTGCTCAGTTTCAGTTTTTCTTTGGACTTTGCCTGTAGCAGTTGAGTTTCTGAGTTTCTCTTGGTACTGCCTAGTTCCTAGTGTTCTGTGCTGAATAAAGACTGTTCCTACTTCAACCAAGGCTCCAAGGGCTTTTTTGTCAGTTACCTAGTTCATAGACCTGCATAAAAGGGTCTGGTGACTCAGCCTGGCGTGTATGGGGTCTGGGGACCCAGCCTGGCATGTGAAAGGTTTGTGACCCAGTTTGTGAATGGGCTTGAGGGGTCTGTGAGCTCCAGACCGAGCCCTAGCTCTACACAGACCCTCACTGACAGCCCCAGAAGGAACCAGCCCTGCCGACACCTCGATCCTGGACTTCTAGTGTCAGAACCATGAGTCAATAAATGTCTGTTGTTGAAGCCACCCAGTTTGTGGCATTTTGTGACAGAAGCCTGAGAGGATGAGCACACCATCAGATAAAATGGACCCTTCAGAAAGATGCACCACATGGCATTACCTCTTCCCCCAGGCTGATGCCCACCCCCGAGACCACAGTGGAACCGCGTGGACCCTCAAGGGGCTGAGCAAATGCCTACTTTATAAATCTTTATATGATATGAAAAT
>NW_007728832.1:165802-166559 GCF_000696425.1 Galeopterus variegatus
TTGGGAAACATGAAGAAAGTGCAGACTCTCGGCTAGCTTTTATTTATTTATTTATTTATTTATTTTCAGTCAGGGGAAGCATCTGGCCAGGACAGGGACTGAAACCTGAACCCTGGACCTTGGTGTTGTCAGCACCATGCTCTAACCAACTGAGTTAGCCAGCCAGCCCCTGGCTAGCTTTTTAATGGATTCTGTAACAATACCAAAGAAGTAAATGGCGATTCCTACCCCAAAGGAACTTGGTAGAAATACTACTATTGGTAGAAATAAATATGAACATACGGCAGAATAAGACGGGTGCATGGGGTTACGGCAAGTATATATTGCATTCTTGCAATAAGAGAAAAGCAATAACCTAGGGAATGAATTATAATTTTTCTTATGCTACTCTTCCAAATGCAAATNCGTGGACCCTCAAGGGGCTGAGCAAATGCCTACTTTATAAATCTTTATATGATATGAAAATGCCAGTCATTGCTATGAAAGGCAAAGAAGCTTCTGGGAAATGGTAACGTTGTCAAGAAGATCGATAGATTTAGAAATCTACCCGGGTGTGTGCTCAGAGAAATTATCCTAAACCTCAATCAGCTCATAGGTGTACAAAGTATAGATAATTGTCTCTTTAATTGTTCCAAGTAAATTGTTTCAGTGCTCAGGATGTTTTCAGGTATAATTCATATAGATGCAATTTGGAAGAACTTCCAGCATTCTATTTAAGGTTCTTATCAATCTTTCAAGCACATGCTACTTGGACACC
>NW_007728832.1:168117-169881 GCF_000696425.1 Galeopterus variegatus
ATTCCTACCCCAAAGGAACTTGGTAGAAATACTACTATTGGTAGAAATAAATATGAACATATGGCAGAATAACACGGGTGCCAGCATGGGGTTACGGCAAGTATATATTGCATTCTTGCAATAAGAAAAAAGCAATAACCTAGGGAATGAATTATAATTTTTCTTATGCTACTCTTCCAAATGCAAATCTTGGTATATCAATTTTAAAGAAAATGTGTGGGACAAAAATTTTGCACTCAGAAATGTTAACACCAGTGGCCTGTGATAAGCAAAGAGTGTCTATTAGGCAAAACAATTAGCACTTATGTTTGAATGGCAAATGGAAGATAATTAATGAGGGGTTTTTTTTCCTTTCCTTGTTTTGAGTCTTCAGTTCTCCATGCAGATGTTGGGGAAGGTAGGCTCAGAGCAGTGGTTTCCAACAATTTCAGGAACATTTCCTTTTTAGTGTCAAAAAATGTTTCAAGATCCTCTTAAAATAGCTGTATTTCGAAGACACTCTCATTGAGAAGACATAATAATGAAATGGTTACTGCGAATCCAGCAGCTCTTCTAAATGAAGTTGCTGATTATGAATCAGAACAACTTCTAGATTCATTGCAAAAGGGTCACAGGCTCAACTGCCTGACATATTTGTTTTAGGTGAGGGTTGGAGCCCATTAAGATACAGGCCCCTTTGCAACAGCATCCAGGAGTGGCCCAAGTTTGGGGACCCCTGGCCAAGAGGACGGGATTTGTCAGAGTGGCTTCTATTCACTCCTGACAACAATGGCCGTGGACTTGATGAAGAGAGCCCTGGACGAGGCTCATGGAGAACCACGGGTCTTGGCTGGTCTAATCTCATGGGGTTTCATTTCCTCTTCTGAGAAACACCCCACAGGGCAGGAATCTAAGTGAGATGAGACTCTGCACACACAGCACCGTGCAGGAGAGGAGATGAACTACTATCTGGTGCACTGCAGAGGTGCCTTTCAGCTATCTCTTGATTTCTACCAATGTGAGAGTTTCTGGGAATAAAAGAGCACGTGGGTTCCAGAAAGAAAACCAACATGAGCTGCAGATGTGCAGGCTCTGAACAAGGGACCGCATTCAGAACACGCGCCCTCCCTGTGAGTTAGGCACGGTTAGCCCTGCTGCAAATCCAAGCCTCTGAGGCCAGGATCAGGAGTCTGCAGGCTGAGAACCACTGAAAAGCCTTCAGGGGTGGGGGGAATCTGCTGGGATTTCCATAGGAATGATGTTGCATCTATAGATCACTTTGGGAGAATCGCCACCTTAATACCATCAAGGCTGCCAATCCATGAACATGGAATGTTTCTCCATTTATTTAAGAAGGGTTATAATTGTTAAGCAACTCTTACTCTGGCCCTTAGCCTAAATCATGTATGATCTGCGTTTTACTGATGTGGCATCCGAGCCCAGAATCATGAAGGTGACAGCCAGCACGCTGGGACCGCAGGCTCCATTGGTCCAGAATGTGTCACTTCACTCTGCTTCCTTCTCACTGTGAAAGTGGCTGACAGCACCCCAGCCACCTCTAGTTTAAGGCATTTCATTGACATAATCAGTCACCTTAAAAAAGAGAGAAGAGGTTAATAAAAAAAAAAAGAAGGGAGACCAGGTTATCTATAGTGACATGGAAATATGTCCAAGGTACAGAGATAAGTGGATAAGTCACAGAAATGTGTATATTCTATGACCAATTTTTGTACAGCCAAAGACATATGGGTATTTGCAGTTAGGGAAGGTCTAAGACACCCAAGA
>NW_007728832.1:170177-171994 GCF_000696425.1 Galeopterus variegatus
ACTCTGGCCGTTAGCCTAAATCATGTATGATCTGCGTTTTACTGATGTGGCATCCGAGCCCAGAATCATGAAGGTGACAGCCAGCACGCTGGGACCACAGGCTCCATTGGTCCAGAGTGTGTCACTTCACTCTGCTTCCTTCTCACTGTGAAAGTGGCTGACAGCACCCCAGCCACCTCTAGTTTAAGGCATTTCATTGACATAATCAGTCACCTTAAAAAAGAGAGAAGAGGTTAATAAAAAAAAAAAGAAGGGAGACCAGGTTATCTATAGTGACATGGAAATATGTCCAAGGTACAGAGATAAGTGGATAAGTCACAGAAATGTGTATATTCTATGACCAGTTTTTGTACAGCCAAAGACATATGGGTATTTGCAGTTAGGGAAGGTCTAAGACACCCAAGAAATTCTTAACAGTGATTCTCTCCGGGGAGGGTAACAGTGGTGATGCTGGGATTAGTGAGAAGGACTTTGACTTTTCATCTTATACTGTCCTCTGCTGCCATTAGAATATTTTGCTATAAGCGTGCAATATCCTTACAATCAAAAGAATTTTGAGTTGAGAGAGAGATGGGGAAAGACCTTCCCCATAATGCCAACTGCAGAACCTTGAAAAGGGGAAGTCACCCGGTTCCCTTCACAACGGTAGTGACTGTGAAGTAATCCCACCTCCTAAGGATGCACCTTGCAGGGCTGGGGGCGGGGGGCGCACACAGACCCACACGTGCACACACACCTGAGGGAACGAGCCTGTCACTGTCACTCCCCAGGGCCCTCCACCAGGCTGACCCTGAGCATAGCTGTAGTTGCTGCCCCCCAGACTGGGCTGCAAGTTGTCCTTGGAGGTGTGGGCCACTTAGCCTGTCCCCAGAGCCCTTTTGCCTGTGGCTGCTGTGGACATTGCAGCAGTTCCTGTTTGGGGACAAAAGTACCATGTGAAAGTGAGAAAAAGGAAGCTGTGGTTGTGACAGCAAGAGTGAGGCACAGGGAGGGTCCCCTGACCTTTCTTCTCTGAAGAAAGGGTGCTCCTGGGCACCGTGCCAAAGGCTCAGCAGGACAGGGAAGGCTCCCTAGTGCTGCCGTGCGGGTCACTGGGACGTGGAGCAGGTGAGATCTTCTGATTTTTCTTCTCCCTTCTCCTGTCACGGCCCCCACCCAACAGCCTTCCCCACCCCCACCACACTCCCCCTCTCTTCCCTCTGTCTGCGCTTCCCACTCTGCACTGAAATGATCACTTCCCAAACTGGCCTGTGAGTTGTTTGAAGGCAATGAACTCTGTCTTGTTGATCTTTGCTTTCCTAAGGCCCAGAATCATGCGGGGTACAGAGTAGGCATCCCATAAATTTTAGATGGATGGATCGATGGATGGATCAATGGATGGATCGACGGATGGATGGATAGATGGGTGGATGGGTGGATGGGTGGATGGATGGGTGGATGGGTGGATGGGTGGATGGATGGGTGGATGGGTGGATGGGTGGATGGATGGGTGGATGGGTGGATGGGTGGATGGATGGGTGGATGGGTGGATGGGTGGATGGATGGGTGGATGGGTGGATGGGTGGATGGATGGGTGGATGGGTGGATGGGTGGATGGATGGGTGGATGGGTGGATGGGTGGATGGATGGGTGGATGGGTGGATGGGTGGATGGATGGGTGGATGGGTGGATGGGTGGATGGATGGGTGGATGGGTGGATGGGTGGATGGATGGGTGGATGGGTGGATGGGTGGATGGATGGGTGGATGGGTGGATGGGTGGATGGATGGGTGGATGGGTGGATGGGTGGATGGATGGGTGGATGGGTGGATGGGTGG
>NW_007728832.1:175379-179949 GCF_000696425.1 Galeopterus variegatus
GGAGCTAACACAATGGAAGTTGACATATTTCCTCCCGAAATAAATGTTCCTCCAGCCCAAAGTGTCTCTCGCTGCCTGGACGTGGCCCCCATGTCAGCCTGCTACCCAGTAAGTGTGGCAGACAGGTACACTTTTCTGTACACACACAAAGCACACTGAGGAGACACTAGGGTCTGTCCTCATCCATCCTCCTGAGTGTCTGAGAAGATAGCAGCCTTCTGAGAATGAGAAGACAAGCCACAGGTTGGGAGAAAATATTTCCAAAACACATATCAGAAATACACAAAGAACTCTTACACTCAACAATAAAAACAGAAACAGTTTGATTAAAAAATGGGCCAAAGATCTGAACTGATACCTCACCAAAGAAGAGACCCAGATGACAAATGAGTGTAGGAAAAGAGGCTCCATATCATATGCCATCAGGGTATTATGACTTAAAACACTGAGATGCCACAGCACCCCTGTTAGAAACATGCCGAAGAACTGAGAACGTGCCGGCAAGGACAGGAAACAGGAGTGATCGTTCATTGCTGGAGAACCACATGGTGCAGCCACTTTGTGGGACCGTGTGATCGTTTCTTACCCAGCTAAATAGAGTCGTACCATATGATCCAGCAATTATGCTCCCTGGCATTTGCTCAAATGAGTTGAAATGGATGTCCACACAAAAACCCTGCACACAGATGTTCATGGCAGCTTTATTCATAATTACCAAAACATGGAAGCAACCAAGACGTCCTTCAGTAGAGGGGGCTGGATAAACTGTGGGACACCCCGACAACGGGATAGTATTCAGTGCTAAGAATATCAGTGCACAGAAAGCCATGGAGGAATCTTCAATGCATGTGACTAACTGAAAGGAGCCAATCTTAAAAGGTTCCATACCATATGATTCCAACCATATGACATTCTGGAAAAGGCATAACTATAGAGACAGTAAAAAGTCAGTGGTCTCCAGGGTTGGGGGGAGATAGGGATGAATTGGTGGAGCACAGAGGATTTTTAGGGCAGTAAAACTGTGTGATACTCCAATGGTGGACATAGGTCATGATGTGTTTTCCCAGCCCACAGAGTGTCCAACACCAATAGCAAACCCTAAGATAGACTATGGACTTTGGTTAAGAATAATGTTTCGATATGAGCTCATCAATCTGAATATACCACACTAATGCAAGCTAATAATTGGGGCAACTGGGCAGAATAAGGGGCAATGTACAGGAGTATATGGGAACTCTCTCTGCTTTCTGTTCAATTTTTTCTATCAGCATAAAACAGTTCAAAAAAATAAAGACTATTAAAAAGAGAGAGAGAGCAGCTCCCACCAACTAGTTATGTGGCCTGGGGAAGTATCAGGGTAGGGACAGTAACTTTTTGCCACTATGATCATGAGCATCAAATACTTACAGATCAAGGGTCTTCCCTTTGCCAGAGCCATGCAGGCGCACAGAGGTGCAGAAGGATCATCTGTCAGGACCTTCCTCTCCCATCTGGCCAGCTCCGATCTGCTCTGGGTCCTGTCATTGCTCCATGACAAGGAGGCCACAGGAATGCTGTGGGCTCACCAGTCCATTCTAAAGTACACGAATCCCTTTGGCAAACCGGGGAGCAATTGACAGCAGTCCCTGTTCCCCATGAATATGTCTCCTCCACCTCTCTGGGGTTTCCAGTGATGCTCTCAGTGAAGAAGCTCCTGGAGCAGAGAACTTGTCTGTGCTCTGTGACTGTGGCCAGTGCTCAGATGTGTCCCCACCCCTCAACCCCAGCTCAGCACAGGCACAAGGAAAGCCCTTTGCTGCTGGGGAGCGGAGAGACCAGGACGGCTGCTCTTTTAATGTAGACCTTTCTGTGCCAATTGACTTTTAAAACTGTGCACATATGACTGCCCTTAAATGTTTAAAACAAAGTACAATAAACCACAAAACTAAAGGTTTCGCTTTGGGGCTGGAGATAAAAGCGCCGGAATTGTCATGGAAGGTGTGTGCCGGTCCAGAGCTTGGACGGAGCAGAGGACCGCACCTGCTGTCCTAGCCTGCTCAGGCTGCTGTCACAAAGAACCACCTCTATAAAGATCCTATCTCCAAACAGTCACATTCTGTGGTACTGGGGGTTAGGACTTCAAAATATAGATATTGGATGGATGCAATTCTGCCCATAACACCAGAGCATCTAGAGTAAGTTCTTACTTACACTTGAGTGAGGAAAATACCAAGTTAACACCGTCCCAGGAGCTGCAAGGAGCCCAGAGCTCTCCAGGTGGGGGCCTCAGGAAAAGGCTCCCATGCCCAGGGGCTCAGGGAAAGCTAAGGCCCAGGCTGAGGGTCAAGGGCTCCTGCTGTCCCTGCCGCTCAGCACTGCCCCCTCCTCTCCCAGCTCCGCTGTGGCTCCCACCTGGTTTCTGCCCAAGCCTCTGAGAAGATCCCCATCCTGGCAATGCAGCCCAGGCTTTCACCAGACACAGAGGGGGCAGTCTTCGCCGTCATGCCAAGGGAGGGTTAGGGGACCCAAGGGCTGATGGTGGGACCACTGCTGTGATCGCTATTGGCCTCAGTAATAATAAGGCAGAGACGGTCACTAAATGGAGAACAGGAGGGCCCCAGCTCCCCACAGTGGAGTCCATGGCAGGGCTGGCCGGTCCCTGAATCATATCTGCACAGTCACTGAATGGAGCTAAATACACAGAGTGAAACAGAGGACCTAAAAAAAGGCCCAGGTGATCCTGGGGATTTAAGAACTTTCTTCTGGGGCTGGAGAGACTCTGCCCAGGGGTTCGTTTCCCTTGGCAGACTATCAACAGTTGAGTAGGCCCATCTGCAAATGAGACTTGCTGCCCAGAGGCTAGCCAACTCATGTTATTCTAGGACAAATAATTCTACCGAATGCATATAAACTTTATTTATATTTATTTATTTATTTTTGGTGGCCGGCGGGAACGGGGATCGAACCCTGGACTTGGCACTACCAGCACCACAACTCTAACCACTGAGCTAACTGGAAACATTTTATATGTCGCCTCTTTCCAAAAAAATTGAGGTGGCAGCCCGTATCTTAAGGGACATTGGTGTTCTGTATGGGAAGGAATTCTGTGCTCTGGAATACTTCATTGAAAGGGTCTGCAACATTTTCACATTAGTTTCCCTTCACCCTGGCCTGGAAAAGAACCTGGAAAATGGACAAAAAAGAGCCTTAAGCAAAGGAAACTGCCTCTGGGAGGACTTGGGCGTATGAAACATCAGGAGGAAAGGGCCGCTTTGGTCACCTATCCGCAGTGGGCCCCACGGCTCTGGGAGGACAGCAGTCCCCACTTCACAGACCAGAAGCTGGGCATCCTGGCTGGGGCCCATTTTGCAGCAACATTTTCCCCTGTGTTTTGTGATCAGCCCAGCTGCAAGCTTAGACCTTTAATACTCTGATTTTCCGAGCTCCTCCTGCCATTGATACACCCTGGTGATATAACCGTGGAATGATTCCTCTGTTTTGAAAAGCAAGATGTTGTTGGTCGTGTGTTTCATTTTTATAGAATTTACACTCACACTTGGAAGCAACTTAAGCAAAGAAGAAATTAACCCCCACCCCCATCCCTGGGACAATGTGCAATGTATTAGCTCACTATTAACTATTAATGTTAATAGCTCATTATTAACAAGTCCTTCAAAAATGTAAAAGACCACTTTGTTAGGGAATTGGGAATTTTAGCATGAGCTTAACTACCGATTAGAATCCATTTACCATATTGTTTTATTTGTTTATTACTCAAAGGTCCACCCAGTGCTTACATGAGGGCTCCTCAAACATTTCACAGAAAGATTAGTATTATCCTTCACTTCCATTTTTGTGAACTTTTTGAGGCATCGTTGTATATAACTGACAAGCCTTTATGACTACTACAGTCCCAGTAAAATGTGTCGTTAGGTTTACAAGAATATGAGAAGGCAGCTGCACGCCCTGGCCGTGCTGAGCAGGAGTAAGCCGACACCTGCCACTCTCTCTGCATAGGTTTACACGGTGCCACGTGGCGGGGACCTCAGCCGCATCACACACGCCCTGCAGGAAGGCTGCTCTTACAGAGGGATCAGTCCAATGCCATGGCTCTGCCAGCGCTGGGACAATTTAACTCTCCACGATTGAATTCCAGTGAGGCCACGTGTCCAGCAACTGTACATTGTCATGTGTAACAGGAATGGGAGAGGGTTGGAGCCCTGGCTTTCTGTCCTTCCTGGCCAGGTCCCTCCACCTTTCTGAGTGTCAGCCTCCCCCTCTATAAATGGAGCCCTGACAGGAGTTCCCATGGGAAGGCAGCTACCAGAGTGCAGGCCCAGCGTGCACCCCTGACACATGTCCACTTACTAGCCTCATGCATGCGGCATCACTGCCAAGGAGCTGACGAGCCACCTGCCTTCACCAAGGCTTTTGTCTGGGAGCTGCTCTCAGTCACCGTGACCTGGTTCTAGAGGGCGGTAGTGACAACCCCACTCAAAATTGCAGACCGTCCAAAATGACCAGACCCAGGGCCCGGCCCTTTCAGAAGAAAACAGGAGACGGCGCAGAGGTGTAGGACGAGTCGAGCCCA
>NW_007728832.1:180974-188194 GCF_000696425.1 Galeopterus variegatus
CTCTTCCCCCAAACAAAAGCCCACAAAGGACCTCTCTCCAGACAGAGAATGGAAGGAAACCCAGCACTGCTTAGGGTGAAAGTCCAGCCCCCAGAACCTCCCTCGGTGCACTTGTGGATACCACCAAATTAGCCCCACCAACAAGGCTGCCTTGCCACTGGGGCTGAGTCCAGACTCACGGCTCAAGGTCAAGTTCAAGAGTGTGGGGCTGTCATCACGCATATCAGTGCTCTTTCCACACTCAACACGGACAATGATTTTTGCAAGCAGACCTCACCCATGATCCGAAAACCATCCGTCATGTGGTCTCAGGCCAGACTTCCAGTTTATAGTGCTTTTCCTTTAGCCTCAGCTTGGTTTCTTTTTTTCAGGTCTCGATGGTGAGAGGACCCTTTCTGCCCCTCTCAGTTCCTCTGTGCTGTGCTCCGGCCCTATTTCCTGTTCCCTCAGCCAAGGAAGCCCCGTTCCTGCCTCCTTGCTCTCCCCTTGGCCTCTGCTCTGCCCCAGAGTGTGAGTGTGAGCATGAGTGTGTGCATGTACCTGACACAGAATCTGGTAAATGGGTCAAGGACTGGTTCACTCAATCAGCAAATATTGATTAGGCACTTGCTGTGCAGGAGGACGGGGGGTAGAGCAGTGAGCAGACAAAATCCCTGTCTCCTGCTTGCCAAGAGGCCAGGGTGATGGCTCGGGGGTCCAGTGAGGGCCGCCCCTACAAGACCAGAGAGAGGCCAGCATGCCTCTGGGGGGTCCAGCCTCCCCACTCACACCTGGCTCCCATGGAGGGATCTCCTTCCACTCGATGCCCACCTGCAGAAGCATTCGTTCCCCCAGGCATGGGCACCCTGTCAGATCAAAGCCTGTGGTGGTCTCAACATGCCTGCAGGAGCTTTTCTTTTAGGCAAAGGTGTGGGGATTGGGTACATTTCTCCAGGCAGCCACAGGCCCTGACCTTGGGACCGGCCTCTTTCCTTCAGTAGCCGGCTTGTCTCCACGTCTGTGAGAACAGTGGTTGTAGGTCTGTGGAATGGCTGCGAGGCCTCCCGTTCACCACCATGGGACACAGGGGAGTCCCAGGAAAGAGAGGAGACAGACAGAGACGGGCACCAGGCTGCAGATAGGGAAGGTGCTGTAAACCACTGGGCCGTGATGGGGGCTGGCAAGGCTGGTTCAGGTGGGAGGAGCAAGTACCCCAAGGTCACAGAACCACCAGAAAGTGGCATTCAGTGAGTGCTGATAGAGTGTGGGCACTTGTCACTGTGGTAGCCCATGTTGGGTAGTGGACAGAGCACGCCGAGGTGGCCCCGGTTCAAATCCTCTCTCTGAAGCTCTCCAGCTGTGTGTCTGCTGGTGAGTTACTTAACCTCCCTGGGCCTCATTTCACTCACTGGAAAATACTTTTCATGGACACTTGCTTTAGGAGGAGGTTGTTGAGATAATGAATGAAACGGGCAGGGCACATTGCGTATGTTTCATGAGTAATACCCATCACAACATGGCATTTAATCCTTGCAGCAAATCTGGGAGGTTTATTCCCTAGCAAGAATTTTAGAAGTCGTCTAGTTCAGTGGTTCTCAAAACTTTAGCCTGTATCAGAACCACCCAGAGGGCATGCATGTTAAAACACACACTTCT
This sequence comes from Galeopterus variegatus, assembly GCF_000696425.1. Taxonomy (NCBI): domain Eukaryota; kingdom Metazoa; phylum Chordata; class Mammalia; order Dermoptera; family Cynocephalidae; genus Galeopterus; species Galeopterus variegatus. The sequence continues at coordinate 182,610 of NW_007728832.1, forward strand.
GGGTTCCAGCCCTAGAGGTTTTGATTCAGTATGTCAGGGCCGGGCCTGGGAATGTGCATTTCTAGCAAGTTCCCAGGTGGTGCCGATGCTGCTGGTCTGAGGACCATGCTTTGAGAACCCCTGTGCTGGCTTAAATTACTTATTTTACAGATGGCCATGCTGAGGTTCAATCCTGCTGGCTCTTTGCCCATGGTCAACAGAATCTTGGCCTCTCAGCTGCTGGTCCAGGCCGAGGTCAGGCGACCCAAGCTGGGAAACAGGAGAAGAGTGTTCTAGGCACCCAGGGAAGGTCAGATGCAAAGAGCNCCAAGCTGGGAAACAGGAGAAGAGTGTTCTAGGCACCCAGGGAAGGTCAGATGCAAAGAGCCCCAGGGTCAGACCCAAGGTTCGCACGAGAGGAATGAGCTTGACAGAGAGCAAAGCCCCACTGCGCCCAGGGAGAGCGCTGACCTCAGTGCGGCCAGAGTCACTGCAGATCATGTGTCTGCCTTGGGGAGTGGTGGTCAGGGGAGGTGCTTGTGTGTCTGTGTGCACTGGCATGAGTGTGAATGTGTGAGTTTGTGTATTCATATTAAGCCGCTCCGGCTGCCATAACAAGGCACCACAGCCCAGGCAGCTTAAATGACAGACATTCATTCATTCCCTTGCAGTCCGGAGGCTGGAAGTCAGAGATCCCAGCATGGCAGGGCTGGTTCCTCCTGAGGCTTCTCTCCTTGGCGTGCAGACGTTGTCTTCTCCCTGTGTCCTCACGTGGTCGTCCCTTTGTGTGTGACTGTGTCCTAGTCTCCTTTTCTTATAAGGACACCAGTCAGATTGGTTTAGGCCTCACCCTCATGACCGCATTTTACCTTAATCACCTCTTTAAAGACCCTGTCTCTAAATGCAGTCACATTCTGAGGTCCTGGGGGTCAGCATGTGAATTTGGGGGGGGACACTATTCAACCCATAACAGTGTGTGCATGCGTGTGCACCTATGTGCATGTGTGTGGTGTGTATGCATATGTGCATGCGTTTGTGCATATGTGCATGTGTGTGCCTGTGTGTGGTGTGTGCACATGTGTGTGCCTATGTGTATGTGTGTGCACGTGTGTTGTGTACGCATGTGTTGTATGTGTATGTGCCTAAGTGCACATGTGTGCACACAGTGTGTGTATCCATGTGCGTGCGTGCATGTGCCTATGTGCATGTGTGTGCACATGTGTGCATTTGTATGTGTGCACACGTGTGGTATGTGTTGTGTGTGTGTGCACGTGTGGTGCTTGCGTGTGTGTTGTGGGCCAGGCAACAGGCAGGGCACTCTGCAGTAAGCCCGGCAGTTCCGCCTTGGCTGGCTACTTCCCCATGGGAGCCCTGGCCACTGAGAGCCCTGCCTGCCCCTCGGGCCTCCTTCTGGGTGGGTGAGTCTATGAAGAGTCTGGAGAGCTCTGCCCTCTCACACTGAACGTAGCTCTTTGGGTCTCAGGGCGTGAGATGAGTCTCTCCCCAGTGCGTGCAGGTCTCGCCACCCCCATCCTGTGACAGTGCTGTCTCTGCAGCCCCTGCAGGTGTTCCAGGCAGCAGAGCAAGCGGCTGCAGACCCTGGCTGCCCCCCAGGACAACCCGGTCACATGCACTCCAGCCGGCTCCGCTTGCCTCCGTTCCCTCGAGCTCCTGGCCATTACCACCCTGTGCAGCCAGATTCCCTATTTTTTTAAGGCTGGAAAAGACACTTCTGAGACTCACTCTAGTTAGTTAAGCATGTTCTTTCTTAGGGAAAGAACTGTTTGTGGGCTGGAAGGGGCATGTGGCAACAGGTTATTTCAGGCCTTCCGAAAGGCCTGTTTTCCATGTGGAATGGACGTGTTACCGAACAGGCTGTCCTTTTTAGGAACTGAACTAAAACACCCGACACAATCTTAACCACTGGCTCTTCTGGGGACAGCTGGGCAATTATTTTGCTTCTGAGTGCAGCGATCACAAAAGCAGGGGCCGAGGTCCATGGGGACTTTAGTTTGAGTTGGATGTGGCCTGAGTGATGTGCTGTCAGCTCAAGGGTCTCAAGGGGATTCTGGGGCTGCAGGACTCATGTCTGGCTGTGACCCTTAAATGTCACTAGGCAGTAAGCACAGGGCTGAGCCCAGGGCCTACTCACTAAATGTTGGNGTCAGGGGAGGTGCTTGTGTGTCTGTGTGCACTGGCATGAGTGTGAATGTGTGAGTTTGTGAATGTGTGTATTCATATTAAGCCGCTCCGGCTGCCATAACAACGCACCACAGCCCAGGCAGCTTAAATGACAGACATTCATTCATTCCCTTGCAGTCTGGAGGCTGGAAGTCAGAGATCCCAGCATGGCAGGGCTGGTTCCTCCTGAGGCTTCTCTCCTTGGCGTGCAGACGTCGTCTTCTCCCTGTGTCCTCACGTGGTCGTCCCTTTGTGTGTGACTGTGTCCTAGTCTCCTTTTCTTATAAGGACACCAGTCAGATTGGTTTAGGCCTCACCCTCATGACTGCATTTTACCTTAATCACCTCTTTAAAGACCCTGTCTCTAAATGCAGTCACATTCTGAGATCCTGGGGGTCAGAACTTCAGCATGTGAATTTGCGGAGGGGTGGACACTATTCAACCCATAACAGTGTGTGCATGCGTGTGCACCTATGTGCATGTGTGTGGTGTGTATGCATATGTGTATGCGCGTGTGCATGTGTGTGCCTGTGTGTGGTGTGTGCACACGTGTGTGCCTATGTGCATGTGTGTGGTGTGTATGCATATGTGTATGCGTGTGTGCATATGTGCCTGTGTGTGGTGTGTGTACATGTGTGTGTCTATGTGCATGTGTGTGGTGTGTATGCATGTGTATGTGTGTGTGCATATGTGCCTTGTGTGGTGTGTGCACGTATGTGCATTGTGTGGTGTGTATGCATATGTGTTTGTGTGTGTGCATATGTGCCTGTGTGCCTGTGTGTGGTGTGTGCACAAGTGTGTGCCTATGTGCATGTGTGTGCATGTGTGTTGTGTACGCATGTGTTGTGTGTGCATGTGCCTAAAAGTGCACATGTGTGCACACATAGTGTGTATCCATGTGCGTGCATGCATGTGCCTATGTGTGTGTGCACGTGTGTGCATTTGTATGCTTGTACACGTGTGGTGTGTGTTCATGTGTTGTGTGTGTGTGCACGTGTGTTGCTCGAGTGTGTGTGGTGGGCCAGGCAGCAGGCAGGGCACTCTGCAGTAAGCCCGGCAGTTCCGCCTTGGCTGGCTACTTCCCCATGGGAGCCCTGGCCACTGAGAGCCCTGCCTGCCCCTCGGGCCTCCTTCTGGGTGGGTGAGTCTATGAAGAGTCTGGAGAGCTCTGCCCTCTCACACTGAACGTAGCTCTTTGGGTCTCAGGGCGTGAGATGAGTCTCTCCCCAGTGCGTGCAGGTCTCGCCACCCCCATCCTGTGACAGTGCTGTCTCTGCAGCCCCTGCAGGTGTTCCAGGCAGCAGAGCAAGCGGCTGCAGACCCTGGCTGCCCCCCAGGACAACCCGGTCACATGCACTCCAGCCGGCTCCGCTTGCCTCCGTTCCCTCGAGCTCCTGGCCATTACCACCCTGTGCAGCCAGATTCCCTATTTTTTTAAGGCTGGAAAAGACACTTCTGAGACTCACTCTAGTTAGTTAAGCATGTTCTTTCTTAGGGAAAGAACTGTTTGTGGGCTGGAAGGGGCATGTGGCAACAGGTTATTTCAGGCCTTCCGAAAGGCCTGTTTTCCATGTGGAATGGACGTGTTACCGAACAGGCTGTCCTTTTTAGGAACTGAACTAAAACACCCGACACAATCTTAACCACTGGCTCTTCTGGGGACAGCTGGGCAATTATTTTGCTTCTGAGTGCAGCGATCACAAAAGCAGGGGCCGAGGTCCATGGGGACTTTAGTTTGAGTTGGATGTGGCCTGAGTGATGTGCTGTCAGCTCAAGGGTCTCAAGGGGATTCTGGGGCTGCAGGACTCATGTCTGGCTGTGACCCTTAAATGTCACTAGGCAGTAAGCACAGGGCTGAGCCCAGGGCCTACTCACTAAATGTTGGTTGACCGAATAACTGACTTAAGGAATGAAAAATACACTTTAAAGGAAGGTAAACATGTGCCCGGCAGCCAAGAGAGAACTGGAGTGGCTTCCTTCTGGAAGGTTCCCTGCAGGGGTGACACTGACTTTGAGAAAGGCTTTCGGTCAGAGACTTGTCAGTCTGCCTAAAACTACCTATTAAGCACCGAGAACACTGGGAGGCAAATATCGTAGGTCTTGTCAAGAATTTCCATTTCCTGCTTATATGTTATATGAAAAATAAAAAAACAAAAACCCACAGTTGCAACTACAGACACGAGGAAAAAGACTGGAGGGAAAACTGAAAAATAATAGCCATTGTAATGGGATCCTGGGATTATGGCTAAATTCATTTTGTCTTCCTGACTTTCTGTAATGGTTTTTTGGCTTTTAACGTAAAAATGGGTTTTCCAAGAGTCATAATCCTCTGGTGTTGTGATCACTGCAGTCAGCGTGGGGATCAGGGCTGCCCTTCCTGGAACCCTAACCTGAGCCTCAGAGGATGGGGTCAGTAACGCAAAGACCCCAGCAAGGGGAAAGCCAAGACGTTCTCGGGACACAGTTGGCCTCTCCATGGTACCCACCCCCCCATATTGGTGTCCTCCACTCAATTTACTCCAGTAACCTATAAACCTGGCTTCGTTTTTCACCCTCTTTCATTCATTCATTCATTCATTCATTCATTCATTCATTCATTCATCAAACATTTATTAAGCTCCTTTCAGTTAACAATGAGCCACCTCAGGCCTTGGGAATACACAGGATGAGAATCAGGTCCTGGATTTCCAGCTTGCAGAGGAGGCAGGTATTTAAACAAATGGAGACAGAACTGGAGCAAGAGGCTTTTGGTGCCCAGGGCCAGGAACTTAAGCATCAAGGAAGGGAGGCTTCCTGGAGGAGGTGACGCATTTGAAGTGAGACTCAGAGAAAAGGGAGACAGATGTTGGAGAACAGAAAATGATACCCCAAAGGACGGCACTTTGGCATGCTGAGTACTTTGAACGAAGGGAAATGGGAAGACACCAGAAGCAAAGTCTCTGACCTTCTCCTGCCCTCCTGTCTCCCACCCCTCTCTCTCTCCCAAAGTGAGTCATAGAATCCAGAATTCCTCTGCCCCAAGGTGGCTTGTAGAAACTATACCCCTTTCCCCCAAAGCTGCCCATGAAACCTAGAAATACTAGTGTACCTTTCCCCACCTTTCTGTGTAGGAGCTGGCCATCAAGTTCTCTGACCTGTCTTGTCTGATTGTAGGTCACAAGATGCTTGTCCCAGAGGGGTCCTGCCCCACATCTGGGAGGAAGGAATGCCACACGAGAGCCCAAGAGGAATCTGAACAGACAGGCCTCCCTCGGTTTGTTACCATTAGGTCATACCCCTGTTGTCCAATCACATTTCTACACGGCTGTCCATTTTCATCAAACCTAAGCATAAAAACAGATCGCTTTCCCTGGGTCTTTGGGTCTTCATTTCTTTTTTTTTTTTTTTCCTTTTTGTCTTTTTTCGTGACCGGCAACGGATCGCAA
>NW_007728832.1:188858-191381 GCF_000696425.1 Galeopterus variegatus
GACCGGGACCGGCAACGGGATCGCAACCCTCGGCGTTGCGCCCACACCTCGCTCAGCCAGTGAGCGGGAACCGGTCTGTATGTGGGATCCGAACCCTCAGCAGGAGCGCCGCTGCGCTCCCAAGCGGCGCACTGTAGCAGTGCGCCACCGGGCCGGCCCCGGGTCTTCATTTCTGAAGACCCCCATGTCACGTAAAACTTTGATTAAATAAATTTGTTATGCTTTTGTCTAGGAAACCTGTCTTTTGTTATAGGAGGGTCAGCCGTGACCTTCTTGATGGGCCAGGAGAGGGATCACACCTGTCCACCCCTGCAAAGACAAACAGTAAAAGACTTTCTGCAAAGAAGGAAGTATGTTTGCAATGGTACAGAGCAGAGAGGCACCAAGGGTTCAGAGAGGCGTGAGGGTGATGCACATACAGGAGCTGTGGGGACCGCAGCCTGGAGTGGTGACAGGATGGGAGGGGGACATGAGGAGGCACTCCAGCCTTCGAAGAGCCCGGTCTGCCCTGCAAAAGAGTGTGGTCTTCTGCAGCAGACACTGGTTGCCTGAGTCTTAAAGCAGAGAGAAGACACAGTCACATTGACTTTTTAGCTAGAGAAGTCTGGTGGCCATGAGAAGGGCAGAGAGGTGCCAGAAGAGTGGTGACAAGGCCAGCTGGGGGCTGTGGGGTGATGGAAGTCTGACCACAGGATCCTGCCTGGGTGTGGACGTGACACTGAGATGCTGTGACCTGCAGATCAGCCGAGGGAGAAGCCAGCGAGTCTCTTCCCTCTGCCAGCACCACGTTCTGGGGGCGCATCTGCTCCCTGGCTCCCGGCTCCCAGCTCTCAGCCATGTCACCTGCCCCACACCTTGCAGCCACACTAAACCATCCCCAGACACTGTTCTTTCTTCCCCTGCCCCTTATAGAGCTTTATCACATGAAGGTGAAACCCCCTTTCAGCAGCTACATTCCAGGCCCCCTTTCTGCCTTCACTCTCGGTATTTCCTAGTGGGGACATACCTCTACCCCATTGTACCCCTGATGTCCTCACAAAACCCCTCCATTGCTGCAGCTCACACTGTCCCCCGTCCCCGGTGGTGGCCCTCCTCTGAGATGTGGATGAAATGCATCCCCCAAGGCTCACCTCCCACCAAGTTCCCCATGGAGAGGGCTCTCTTTTCTCACTCCCAGGGCATGTATTCTGATGCTCCGTCACGTGCTTTGCATGGTTACTAACATGTTTTGAACATGTGTCACGGCTGAAGTACAGTGTAAGCTCTTTGTGAGAGAGAAGACACAACTCAAACCTCATAAAAGCCAGCACAATGCTGCCTCCATTGTAGGAGTCAATAAATGCTGATTGATTGATTGATGGTCAATCTGTCCCTCAGGAGGCTTATCAGCAGGACCTGTCACAGTGCTGTCCTCAGTGCTACTGGTGTGTGGTGGCGAGAAGGGGCCCTGGACTTGGAATCAGGAAGCCTTGGCTGGTTGTCATCCACTCATGACCTTAGGCTGGTCACTTAACCTCTCTGGAGATACATTTCCTCATCCGAGAAATGGCAGAGTTAGACTACTCAATGTCATTAACTCCTCACCAACTTTTGTTGACAAGGACACCCCCTTTCTCACGTGAACCTGCTTACATGCAATAGACAAACCTCCAGCGTCCAGGTCTGGCTGCTCTCTGTCCAGAAACAAAAGACTCATCAGTCCCAAATGCTGGTGCAAGGCAGGAAGTTTATTATCAGATGTCTGAGCAGACAGACTAGAACTGTCTCCCGCTTTCGTGTTTCTGGGGGGCTTAAGGAGGAGCTGAGGGAATGGAACGTGGGAAATGAAAAGCAGGTGGGAGGGGGACATGCAAGGAGCCAGGTTCAAGGTCTCAAAAAGGCTCCATCTGGTTTCTGCTCCCGTCCTTGCTGTTATCTCGGGGTCCTGCTGGAGGGTGGAGTCAGCACAGCTTTATTGAGTCTTCCTTGGTTTCTGAGGATCTGGATAGTTCATGCAGGTCTACAGCTTCAGCGTGGCTGGAAAACAGCTTTACATTCATGTAAATAACATCATCTTGCCCCATAACCAAGGTCCAAAATATCAAATAATGATGGGAAAAGAGGGAACTTAGAGAAATACATGCCAAGAAAAAAAACTGTGTCCATTTAAGATCTTTTAGAGCCCGTGCAGTTTTAGGTCCCAACATGGCTTCAGTCCTGCTCACGCCAACACATCTACTGTAGACTTGGGAAAAACTTTGAAAACCCCCAGACTGAGTGGTTCCTTTAAAGGCAAACTTCCGAGACTCAACACTTACTCAGCTGTAGATGGCAAAGATGACCAGTGTGACAGCCCGAGGTTTGTGCACGACTATGTCTACACAGGACCACGGCAGCATCCAGGCTAAGGGCTTGGCCAGGCCCGGGCTCGCTAATTATAGAGAAGCAGTTACTGCAAAAGTTCCCGAGGAAACCAAACCCCAGCTTTAGATTGAGCAACTTCCTTCCAGGGCATTGGGCCTCCTCAGCAAAACAGTCTTTTCA
>NW_007728832.1:191849-193781 GCF_000696425.1 Galeopterus variegatus
GCTTTAGATTGAGCAACTTCCTTCCAGGGCATTGGGCCTCCTCAGCAAAACAGTCTTTTCACAGGGGCAGTCCCACAACACACAAGAGTTGTGATCGTGCATTGGGCATAAATGTAGAAACGTACCTGCAGGAAAAAAACTGGGCCTTGGCTATTCCTTCCAGCAGGGGTGTTTGATCGTCTAACTTAACGATCTTATGAATCTGGAATAGGCTGAGGTCACAGTTCATGGGTAGTGTGGGGGCAGAGGCATCTAAGCCACAGTGTTAGATTTAAACTAAATAAACTAAATAGTGCTGCCTCAAACCCCAGACGACATTTCACGTTTCACTGGTAGCTGCTTATTAATTTAAACCCACACTAAAGCGATCTAAGATTCTCTTCACCTGAATCCTCCCTTTCAAGGTTCTGTCCCCTCTGTGGGACACCTGCGTCCTCCACTCCCCCAGCCCACCCTGTCCAGCTTACTCTCCCACCCCAGCAGGCTGGGCAGGAAGATTGGTGCCTTCAGACTTGCAAATCTCTGAAGAACCAGGAAACACTCCCACTTAACTAAGCCAGTGGCCCCCAAAGGCCCACATTCCTGGGTCACATTCCTCTGACCTGCTCCTAGTCACGTTTGCAATTGTTTTGGTGGCTGGGATGCGAGAGCTGTCGTCAGGTCTCCCAGCCCCCCTCTCTTCTTTGTGAACATCTCAACCTAAATTTCCTATGCACTGCCCGTTGGTCATCATTCCATAAATAACCTCCAACTTCAGCTTTTTCTATCCCTAAAGGAACAGCTGTGGTCCAAGATAGCCCATTGGACCTATCTGCCTTTAAACAGCAGAGTTCCCCTTCTTTCCTCTGGGCTGGTTGTTATAGGAACTCGTGGGAACTGGGTCTTCCCCAGCGGAACAGCTTCTCGAAGTGGCAGGTGGTGATTGGAACCAGGCAGAGCGCTGTGCTATTATAAGCAGGGATGCCTATGGGGGATTCAGACCTGGATGGTGTGTACATGTATGTGGAGAGAGAGACAGAGACAGAGACAGACAGAGAGAGATTACCGTTACCAAGGAGCTTGTCAGTGTAGACGGGACTGGGTCTATTTTGTTCATTGAGTAATTGCGTTCCTTTGGGATTCCATATTCATGGCTGTTCTGGCTATGAAACTTACCATGAAATGCAGAAAAGGACCTAGAAATTGCAGAAGGTTAAAAGCTCCAGAATGCGTTGTCGTGGTCTTTAGCCTTCCTATGGGGTGCCCATGCTGCTGTATGCAGGTTCTGCACATAGTGACCTTCCTTTCTCAAACCTGCCTTCTCTTCTGCGGTCATTCATTTCCATCTAATTGCTCTCAGCTTCTCTCAGAGCTAGTGTAATTTAACAGCAACCATGTGCTTGGGCCCCAGGTTAATATATCAACTCCAGGATAATATATTTGTTATGCACCAAGCACTGTTTAGAACCCTTAACATGCTCTACCTCATTTAACTCCAGAACAACCCTATAAGATAAGTGCTATTAAAAGCCTCATTGACTGCAAATACTTTGGGCAACTGAGGCTAGTCACTTGCCCAAGATCACCTAGCCAGTAACATGGTGAATGTGGGATTTAAACCCAGGTGGTCTGACTCTAGCATCTCGGCTTTAATCCCCACACAGTCCAGAGCATGGCTTTTAGAGGCAGCCTTCCTAGGATTCAGTCCCAGCTCTTCAACTTATTAGCTGTGTGACCTTGGTGGGTTAAGATACTTCTCTGAGCTGGACTTTCCCCATCTATAAAATGGGGATGATGATGCTTGTACCTGCCTGATAGGGTGGCTGTGATGATCAGACTACTTAATATGTATAAAGTGTCTGGCATGTCACAAAGTACCACGTGTGCTAACCATTGTTACTATGACACTACACCTGCCTCTGGTGATACCCCTGACTTTAACACAGATTTTTT
>NW_007728832.1:194344-199144 GCF_000696425.1 Galeopterus variegatus
TTTTTTAAGTAATTTTGAAAAAATTTTAACCTTTCAGAAAAGTTGCAAGAATAATGCAATGAACTCCATACACTCTCTGGATTCACTGATTGCTAATATTTTTCCACATTTGCTTTATCTCTTTTTTTCTTTCTCTCACTGTATAAACACCACTGTTACTGTTACTTTTGCTAAAGCATTTGAGCGTTAAGTTGCAGGTATTTTGACCCTTTACCTCTAAGAACAAGAACATTCTCTTACGTAACCACAATACGGTGATCATACTCAGGAAATTTAATATTAATACAACACGATGATCTCCTATGCCATATTCAAATTTCATCAGTTGACCCAGCACTCTAAAGATGGAGAAATTGTCCTTTCCTCTTGCAGGATCTAATCCAGAATTGCACATTGCCTTCAGCAGCGGGGTCACATTAGTCTCCTTTAATCTGCCACAGTTCCTCGGCTTCGCCCTGTCCTTCCTGCAGAGTCGTTTTTGCAGAATGCACAGTTGGTAGAAAGCCCTCATCTGGGCCTGTCTGATTTGTTCCTCGTGATTAGGTTCAGATCATGCACCTTTGGCAGAAACGCTGCAAAAGTCATGTCTTCTCAATGGATCACGCTGAGAAGCGCATGATGTTCATTTTAATCTGTGGGGAGATATTTTGAGGCTATGAATATCCTATTCCTCTCCAACTTGCAAACAGCAGTTTCTAGAACAGACTGGAAGGCCGCACACGCCAGGACACAGGTGCCCCAGTCTGCACCCGGGGGCCACCCACACTCTCCTTCCCCGCTTCCTGCCCTTCCTGATGTTTCCCTGTTCGTCCCTGAACACCCTCTGCCCCCACTTTCAGGATAGGGGGAGTCTGCTTCTCACGCTCTTCCCTGCCTATCACAGGGGTTTCCACAGAGCAGGGGCTCCTTACGTGCCTGCCAGATTGAAATCAATAAAAAAATACATGCTTGGAGGTCCCATACATCTCAGGAATCAGAGCTTCTACACTAGTGCCTTTCACAAGGATTTCGTTTCATAGTTCATTGGGTGGGGCCTCAAAGAGCACAGATATCCTTTTCATCTGCCTGCGGGGGATTCAGATGGAAAGTACCCAGGATGGTATATATGCGTGCAAAAAGGGAAGGGAGGAAGGTGGGAGGGGAAATTAAATATGAACGCACCTCGCAAGCCAGACACTCTGCTCTATATGGCGTTTATGGTAGCAGGGAGTAAAAGCCACCTAGGTGTTCCTCATTAGAGAAGAAATGAGTGACGTGGTGCATACACGTTCATTCATTCAATATTGATTAAGAGCCTATTGTGGGCTGGCACTACTGTAAGTGCTGGGTTTTAGCAGTGACTAAGAGACAGCTCCGTTTTTATGGGACACAAGCTTTAGTGAGTGCTCACAGACACTAAACAAAGGTCACCCGTGTGCACACACGCGTGCACACACGCACACACATGGGAGTGGTAAGTGCAGCGGTGAAGGAAGAGGGGAGAGAGGGAATAGTTTGCACAGTAAGAAATAAACTAGATTTACAAACAGCACATGCATCAATCTTAAAAACACAGTCAATGGAAAGAAAGCATAGAATAAAATTGGTGGCACCATATCATTCATGGAACTTGCAAACACATATGCAACATGATGCTATCCATGGTCAGGTGAATACATAATCCAAGCACATGTATGTAAACATGTTAGTGAAACCTAATGCGGTGAGAATGGAAGCCTGGAAAAGGGTAAAGGGGAAAAAATAATAAATAAAACAAAAGATGGGCTTTGACTGAATGGATGACAGGGGGCCGGGATCTGAGGTACAGATTATCTAACTGAGTGCATCTGATGTTCAAAGAGAACAGGGAAGGGGGGAGGTTTTGCTGCCCAGAATAAAGAAATGAATGTATTTTCCTTCCTCCCTGCATTCTGGGACTGGGGCTGTCCAGGAGCCTCCAGACATTCTTCCTTATTAGCCATCTTCTCTTTTGCTGTCCTAAAGAGATTGCCAAACTAGCTTAGTCCCAGATCATCTCTGCATGGGCAGGACATACCATGGGCAGGCTGCTGGCAACCTCTGCCGAATGCCACCTGCGGCTTTCCCTTTTTAACCGCAGCAATCCTAACCCTCATGGTCAGCTCCCAGGACCAGGGGCTGGAGAACACTCTTGTACAAACTCCACCTGGGCATGTTGCCATGCAAAAACAAGAGGAAACCCAACACCGCCCTACTGATCTCTTCTCTGGGAGGCTATTAAATTGCTCGTATTTATTTGTCAATGCACTGTGCTCAGAACAGCTTCCTTTTTTTATAAATTTGATATGGTATCACATGAGTGATTGAGTCTAAGCATCAAGATAAGGGTGTGTGTGCTCACGTGCGCGTGCTTGTGATTGTGTGTGTGTGTGCATGTGTGTGCACGTGTGATCATGCATGCGTGCATATGTGTGCGTGCGGTTGTGTGTGTGCATTCATGTGATCGTGTGTGCATGTGTGTATGTGCGTGTGCATGCATGCTCACGTACGCGTGCTTGTGATTGTGTGTGTGTGTGCATGTGTGTGCACGTGTGATCATGCATGCGTGCATATGTGTGTGTGCGGTTGTGTGTGTGCATTCATGTGATCGTGTGTGCATGTGTGTATGTGCGTGTGCATGCCTGTGTGTGTGATCTTATTCTAGGTGGTTGCTGACTTCCCATCTCTGCATTGGATTTATGGCACCTTTACTCAACCCTTGGCCCAGGCCAAGTAGGTTTGCCAATGTTTGTGTCTGAGGTTGGCAGGATCACTCTGGCAGGAATTGTGAGCACAATTTTGAAATCTACACTTATCAAATGGCACCAGGTTGCAGCACAGCAATAATTACAGGACATCCCAGAGTTTTACCAGGACAAAGGGTGGAGCTGCTCTTCGTGGCTGAGATTACACAGTAGCTTTGGCTACTCCACCACTCTGTGTGGTGGGATCAGAGGGGAGAACAGCCCTACCAGGAATGGGGCTCAGCTGTGAGCCCCAGCTTACAGCATTTCTCAAGAGCACAAGCAAACAAGGACAACACCTGAGGCTGACCCCTCAGCGGTCTGCACAGGATGCTAAATTGTGAACCCCTTGCAGTCAGGGACTGTGCCTAATTCATCTTGTTCTCCCAGGAGCTGGCACAGAACCTGGTCTGACGTAGCTGTACAGTTAGTGCTCAGAAAATAAAATCAAGGATTGAGGGAATTCAATTAAAATGTAAGACAAGTTGCTCTCACGTCTTTTTGCAGTGCCACCAACTAAAATGAATACCAGATCGTAAGCACTCTTACCGCTACCATGTTGGCTTTCTTTCTTCCTTTAGGAAAGCAGATGGCAGGGTCTCCCTGGATGCTACTCCCCCAGACCTTCTTGCCAGCTGAGCACAATGCTCCTGCTCCATTCGCATCTATGTGGCACTTACACACCTGCAGGATGCCTCTGATGATTTGTTCTTTGCCTCTCTCTCCAAGGCAAGGTCACTGGGGCATCTTCAGTGTCCACTGCAGGTGGGAGTCGGGCAGGAGGGGAGGAAGCTCAGATGGCCGGGTAGAAGACTGTGAGGATACTAACATTATTAAAGCACATGTATTTCACAGGGCCTTAACCTTTAGCCTAGTAAGACCAAAGTCCTTAGATTAGTAGGACCACAGTCCTCAGATCAGGCTGTAGCTTAGTAGGATCTTTATCTTAGTAGGGCCACAGCCCTGTAGTTGTTAGCAGGACCAAAGTCCTGTAGTTTAGGGAATAGCCTCACTTTTAAAAATGACACATAGAAATGCTAAGCTTGGGAAAAAAAACAGCAAACTTTCATAGGACTAAAAAGTCTCTGGTGTGGATATGAAAATTGTGACACAGCAAAAGTGCCTGCTCTAGGGGCAGATGGCTTTGGTGCGGCTAAACCTAATGATGGGAAAATATGTGAGCTAAAAGCTTAGCGGCTACTCTGCCAGTTAGTGGTTGGTTCCACATTTCACCTTCAGCTGTTTCTTTAAGTTTCCTAGGAAACTCAGTGCTGCCTTGACAATTACCTCATTGATTCTTTTGTATGTCACATAGCTTAGTTTTATGACTCCTTTGATGGTAAATTGCTTAAACTATTTTTAAGTTGCACCTGCTTTAATGAAAATTGTCATGTAGCCAGTTTGTTTATGTTTTCACTATGACCGATTAACCACCTGTGTTCTTTTCTGTAACTTTTTGCCTTGACAATAAAAACCAAGAGAAAACCTGATTTGGGGTTACTCCTAGGAATTCTCTGTTGAAGAAGTTGTCCCTGAGATTAACTCCTCTGGGCCTCTCACTGCTCTGGAGAATTGGGCTTTGAGTAATCCTTTGCGTCTCCGTCACCCTGGGAGAGGTGACAGAAGAGCGAGGGATCAGTCTCTCTCCTGCCTCCCGGGCCCCAGTCTTCCCTTAACCCACTGCGTCAGACCCCCTGGTGCTGGAAAAAACAAGAAACAGGTTCCTTCTGCTCTCTGGTGGCATTTTGCATCTGGCCTTCCAAATCATCTCAAGGCATCTTGTTCTTCGAAGTCGCTGCTGACAAGCTGCAATCCGTTTTAGGCAGACACAAGTCACACGGACCCAAAGTGCTGAGCCTTGTGTCCCTGTCAAACTTATCAAGCTGAGTTTGATGCAGACTCCTTTTTTTCAGAGTGAGCACATGTCGGCCACCCAAATCATATATTTTCACAAATATGTTACTGCACGTGGATAATTGCCCCCAAAGATTCCCCTAACCTTCTTACCCAGTTTAGAGCCAACAAAGTTCATTCTCTCTCTCTCTCTCTCTCTCTCTCT
>NW_007728832.1:200186-202084 GCF_000696425.1 Galeopterus variegatus
CCTGGCTCTGTGTTTTCTTTTTGAGCAACCTTGAGCAAATCACTTCACACTCCTCACCTCAGTGACCTCAGATGTAAAATGAGAGTAATAGTTGTAACTGCAGAATTGTCATGAGGATTAAATGACTTCATTCATGTCAAGTTCATGGAATAATGCCGGAGACCATGGCAATCACGTGGGGGGGGGGGGAAGTAGGGACTACTGTATTATTTGCAAAATGGAGCTAATGATGCCTACCTGATAGGAAAGTTATGGGGAGGATTAAACATTTAACATTTAAATATCTTGCACATACTAAGTCCTCAGTAATGCTCCGTCCCTCCATCTCCCAACTTTGGCATACCTGGAACATTTTCTTATGAGCATCAGCAGAAACCCTGAAAGAGGATAAAGCAGGAAGCAGCTAACGTGAGCCATCCACGTGGGGTATTGTCACCACGGCAGCCTCATCCCCAGCAGGTCCTGGCCCCTCAGCCCCTCACTCCCGCAGGCAGTCTGTCTCCTGGCCCTGCAGCTGCATGGAGCAGGCCCAAGGGTGCTGGACTGGATTCTCTCTCTCTGATGAACCTGTCCCTGTAGGGTGGATTCATCAAGAAGGCAGCCCCTGGCGTGGACCCCGAGGCTCTGGGGTGGTCCACCTTCAACTGCAAGTATTGAAGACATTAGCAGACTTCCTCCTAAAGGACCACATAGTAGTATTTTCGGCTTTGCAAGCCACGCAGTTTCTGTTGCCGTTACCCCAACTCCAGCTTGTAGCACTAGGGCAGCCAGAGTCAGTACCTAAATGCACGGGCGTGGCTGGGTTCCAGGACAAGTTTATGTGGGGGCACTGAAATTTCAGTTTTACATAATTTCCACGTCTCATGAACTAGTATTCTCCTCTTGATGTTTTTTCAGCCAATTCAAAATGTGAAAACCATTCTTAGTGCACAGGCCACCCCAAAATAGGCATGGGACTACATTTGACCTGTGAACCCTAGTTCACCAACCCCTGCAGACACTTCTTCCAATCTAGAGGATTTCCTTTTGAAAATGCCTCATCATTGTTATTTAGTTTTTATTCTGACGGTGTCAGGCTTAATACTAGCCTTATGACTAACCATGCCATATTCCCGGTTACTTGTTGTCCTTGAGTAGATGTGATTTTGACCGTGACCTTTGTATGTCTATGAACTACGGCATTGACTCATGTGATGATGGACTTGACAATTGTGAGCTTTTTATGCTCCTTTCGTTTCCATTTCTATGTCAGTGTCTGATAGATGTTTATTCATGTATTTTTAATTATGGTAAAATATACATAAGATAAAATTGACCATTGTCACTGTTTTGCAGTGTACAATTCCGTGGCATTAAGTACCTTTGCAATGTGTATATCCACTATCTGTTTCCAGCACTTTTATCATCCCATCATTAATTTATTTTCCCATCCTTTTGGCAGTTCTATACATTACATTGCAAACTCTTAAGAGGACAGGGCCCCATTCTGCAGCAACAGTCAACACTTGATAAACATAAAATGACCCTGCCATCGTGGAGTTCAGAGGCAAAGGGAGTTAAAAAAGCTAACCTGGTTTTTAGAAAAAAAAAAAAAAAATCAGTTATGTTTAAATTATCTTAATATTTTTCGTTTTTGATTTTTTTCTTAGATATATCATGACTTTGTAGGGTTTTTCAAAATTAATCTAAAATATGAATTATTGGGCCGGCCCGGTGGCACACTGCGCTAGTGCGCCGCTTGGAAAGCGCGGAGGCGCTCCCGCCGAGGGTTTGGATCCCACAAACAGACCGGTTCCTGCTCACTGGCTGAGCGAGGCGCGGGGGCAACACCGAGGGTTGCGATCCCGTTGCCAGACACGGAAAAAGACAATAAATAAATAAATAAATAAATAAATAAA
>NW_007728832.1:203037-207377 GCF_000696425.1 Galeopterus variegatus
AAATAAATAAATAAATAAATAAATAATTAATTTAAAAAAATAAAATATGAATTATTTTTTCCTAAAATAGCTATAACTTCAGTCCCTTGGGGGAAGAGTGGCACATGTGCAATTGGCAAGAAGTGAAGTAAATGTGCTGTTTTCTCTTTTTTTTCTATACACACAGACATCTTTGATATGTTGTTAAAGTAAAATAATAAATGGCCTGAAATATTACTGATGTTTTATCTATATGAATCATTAATACTGCTACATATAAAGTAATCCTCTGCTTAATACAAGGCTCACACCTAACTCATCGCTTTCACAGTCATCAGCTGTTTTTCTCAGGACCTGATTCGCCTAACGTAGGCATCATCAGACCCATGCAAGATGTGGACTTTACAGACACCTCGATCCTTACTTTGGAGTCCAAATCCCACTGGATTGTATGAGAGTATCTCAGAAAGTTTGTGGAAAAAGTAGAATTAAAGGATTATACAACTCTTTCCATGATACATAACATAACTTTGCATATGCATATAACTTTCATACATATAAGTTTGGGTTGTGTCTCTGCCAACTCAGGGCTTCAAGACAGCTTGGTATCAAAAATCCTTTTAGGTGTTTTTTCACTAATACAGGCTTTTAAAAACTTGTCAGGAAGAAGGTGCTAGAAGGTCACACCCCACCACACTAGTTGGAGGTCTTCTACCTAACCTCCCAGTTTATTTATTTGCATGGTGCAGAAATGTGCTTTATGAATCTCATGACTTGGCAAATCTAGGGAAAAGGAGTGAGCTCAAGATACACATTTTTAGTGATTTAGATCCTTGGTCATGGGCAACTACCTGGCAATCATTTTTCCTCATACAACTTAGTCTTCCCAGCATTGAGTGTACAGTGTGCCTTTAACGCGTTATGTTCTCCCAAGTAAATATTTACTGACTGAAGTTGTCTACATGGACATGGCACCTCTTGCCAGTGTTTTATACACATACACAAGCATCTCCATGTATATATTGAAATACACATGTGTCTTAGTCCATTTCTGTTGCTTATAACAAAATACCTGGAGCTGGGTGATTTATAAGAAAAGAAAATTTATTGCTTACAGTTTTGGAGGCTGGGAAGTCCAAAGGCCAGGAACGCATCTGGTGGCAGCTTTACAGCAATGCAGGGTGTCACGTGGTGAGAATGGCAGAGCAGAAAGAGGGACAGTCTCTTCATGCTCCCCTTTTAAAGCCCTGACCACCATTATTAATCCATTCACTGTGGCATGGTCCTACAATCTAATCACCTCCCCAAGGCCCACCTTTCAATTGCTATAATAAGATTTCCCACCCTCAGCAGTTACTGTGGGAATTAAGTTTGGCGGGGGGACATTCACCTTAAGGCAACATACATACACATATAAACACGTATACTGTATATATGTGTATATATAACAGGTAGCTAAAGGACTGATGCGTGACCTCAAAGCTATACCTGTGGGCTGCTAACAACCTTTCAGATCACCTTTTTTCTCCAGAAAGAAAAAGGATAACAAACTGCTTAGATTCTTGAGCATAATTGAATAATATATTCCTATATACCCCTTTCTATTCTCAGGCAGAATAGCTAAATTATTAATGTGGCCTATTGAATTTTCAGAATTTCAGATCTTTCTGTTTATGCGAAAGAAGTGTTACAACATCAAAGCGTGAATCCCATTCCCGAGTTACCACTCTTCCCGTCTTAACTGTCCACATTGCTGCACATGAAAGAAAGGAAACAGACCTTTCAAGGAGACAAGAAGCCTGTGATCTCTGGCACCAAGAATGTGCTGGAAACCACAGAGGAGTAGTTATTGCAGTGAGCCATACTCACCACCCCAGACTATCCCTGCTATTTGCTGCTACTGGACTTGCTTTGCTTTTTATTTTATTTTTATTTATTTATTTATTTATTTTCCTTTTTTCATGTCTGGCAACGGATCGCAACCCTCAGTGTCACGCCCGTACCGGACCGGGACCGGCAACGGGATCGCAACCCTCGGTGTTGTGCCCACACCTTGCTCAGCCAGTGAGCGGGAACCGGTCTGTATGTGGGATCCGAACCCTCGGCGGGAGCGCCACCACGCTCCCAAGCGGCGCACTGTAGCAGTGCGCCACCGGGCCGGCCCATTGCTTTGCTTTTTAGATTGCAGGAGAATAATAGTCTTTGACTGGAGCTGGCTGCAAAATTTGATATGGGGTCGGTGGGCAAAGCAGTCTCTGTAATTGAGTTGTTAGACATGAGCTTTGAAGGGACCTTTGCCCTGTCTTTTTGGCCGGCTTGGTCTGGACCATGTTACACCATCTACAAAATCTCTGGGTGTTGTTAGCTGGTAAAATGAGAAAATCTTAGCACTGAAATGGCATTTGTGGGCATCCCCTGGGCTGTTTTGCCCAGTGGCTGGCAGCTCTTCTGCTCCAACACCTTCACACTGCCGTCCTTCCCCCGGCCAGTGCACAGGGCCAGAGCCTCCTGTGCAAGCAACCTGTACAGTTGCACAGGATGCACCCTCAGAAGGGTCCCACGCTTGGTTTAATGCTCTGCTGTGGCTGTCTTGAAATTCTCAGTAATTCTTGAGCAAAGGGGCCTTGCATTTTCATTTTTGCACTAGGCCCCATAAATTATGTAGCCGGTCCTGCTGGCACATTTAAGCTGCCTCACCTGCCACACCCAGCATGTTTGTGTAAATGTTCAGCAATTATCGCTTGGATCCTGCCCTTTCTCTGCTTCCTGTTCTGCTCCAGGCACTAACCAGCTTCCAACTCTGGGGCTCTCCCACGTGGTTCCAGCCCCCAGCTTACCCTGCCTTGACCCTTGGGGTTTAAAGTCTGGACCTGGCTTCCAGAGTTTGACCCTTCAAGGTCAAATACCCCAGAGTGTAACCCTCGTCACCTCTTACTTTTCCCACCTGGGACTGCTTAGGGTGGATGCACTAATCTCCGACTCCTCCTGGAGAGAGGCCCCAGCCCTAAGGGATTAGTCGTCTGATTCTATTTATAGAGAGTTATTTTGGACTTTTGTTAAAAATTCTGTATGTTCAGCCAAAAATCTATCTGCTTTTCTATAACTCCTACATATTACCTGGTAAATGTGACAGATTGCTAGTTATTGCGTCAGTGAGTAAACAGATAAAGGTGCTGAAATTAAGCTTGCTCCTTACAGATGACCATTTTAAACTGCCTCCTCCCCAGTGAAAACATCAGAATGATTCCTCCAATCATTCTTCACATATCTCTGCACAGCCAGCCCAGCCTCAGCCCCCCAGGCCAACACCTGCATCAGACCATCCCCAACACAAGCCCCCCACCCACCTACCACTCGGCCCTCCCCTGCCCCCACTCAGATGGGCGGGCTCACAGCTCTATATCAGACCCCCTGACTGATGTCTGTCCCCGTGACTCTTCCCATGTAGCCTCCAGGCCTGGCATGTCATCTCATGGTGACTAAAGTCTTCCTAAACATCTGGGTTCTGCTTTCCTGCCCCTCCTACTGCCAGCACCCTCAGTGCCCCATGCCCTGAATTTTTCTAGGCTCTTGCACAGCGATGTTTATTTTGACTAAAGTTTTGACTGTGTGACCTGCAGTTATAGTCCCCCCAGACAGAGCTGCAGCCCCTCCAGCAACTCCTCATCTCCCAGATCATCTCTTGTGACCTTCCTAGACATGCTCGTGCTAATTCTCGGGCTCCTTGGTAACACAACCCTTGACTGGACACCTTGGTGTGTGTGTATGTACGTATGTATGTATGTATATGCATGCGGGCTTGCATGTGTGCATGTGCACTGTGTGTATGTACATGTCTGTGCACATGCACGTGCATATATGTACGCATGTGGATTTATATGCGTCTGTATGCACGGGTGTATGTGTGCTTACGTGTGGATGCGTGTGTGTTTGTGTGGATGTGTGTGCTTGTGGGGGGGGGTAGTCCTGTGTGTGTCTGTGTATCAGATGTGTATATGCAGATGTCTGTGTCTCTGTGTGTGCATGTATATGCATATGTGTGTTATCTGTTCACATGTGTATACATGCTCATGTGTGTATGCAGATGTGTGTTTCTGTGTACATGCATGTATATATGTTCATATGTGTGGATGTGTATGCATGTATATGTGTGTTGTGTATGCATCTGTGTATGCACATGTGGGTATGCAGATGTGCATCTCTGTGTGTGCATATATGTTCATATGTGTGGATGTGTATGCATGTATATGTGTGTTGTGTATGCATCTGTGTATGCACATGTGGGTATGCAGATGTGCATCTCTGTGTGTGCATATATGTTCATATGTGTGGATGTGTATGCATGTATATGTGTGTTGTGT